>NW_007578880.1:35228-79105 GCF_000690725.1 Stegastes partitus | reverse complement strand
TTTTTTGAGCTAATTCCTTATGTTCTTCAGTTTTCTGCTAACTATGGCCTGCTGCTACTCTACTACATCTCAAAATATTGTTAAAGTTGATCTCTGGTCACTGAATTAACCCTTACAAACTCATCTCTGTGGAGCTGTGTATGTTCTTTTTCATGAAAATAATCTATTTATATTTTAAAATGGTTTAGATGTACCTCTGTCCTCGATATGTGTAGATCTATGGCGTCCTCATGTCTCTCTCCGTCCATCCTCCTCCACTCGCTGCAGCTTGGGCACACCAGCTTACCTACGACTCTGCTCAAACACTGTAGGACAACTCTATGCTACACAATGGCAAGTTGCAATATTGAAGTAATTGCACCATATGTTTAACCAGCAACCAATATGGAACGTCCCACCCCGCAAGCTGACAGAATTCTTTAGGTTTGTTATGTGCCATGGCATTAACGATTTATATTGCTTACAATGTGGCTTCTAGCCTATAAACAAAACATTACATGGACATGTTTACGAGGTAAAAACTTCATTTTCACAGGACGGGGGTCTTTAAAGGTTCAAGTTTAGTTGCAGTTTTAATAATTCATCCATATTATATAATCAGATCCTAAAGTGTGATGCATTATTAAAGAAAACTGCCAAACCCTGCATTAGCGGTTAAAATTAGTCCTTCCTCCAGTTACTGCACTACAACACACTGTATTCTATATTTCTATATAAATACTTTATATACCCTTTCATCTCTCATAATCATCCAGTCATATTATATATAATAATGTGCCTATGCTCTGAAAATCCACAGAACAAGTGCACACATCTGCGCTTTTACTTTCTTAAATTTATGTGTGGAGTTTTTTTATACTGTGGTTTTGCTGCTTTTACTTAAGCAAAGAATCAGAATACTTTTTCCACCACTGCTGAAACCATAATAGACAGCTGCTGAAGGGTGACCACACTGCACATGCTCACTATATGGCAACAGAGTGCCTTATTTGTATATTATTTTAGTGACCTTTCCTTGTACTTGACGTGACTGGCCATAGTCAAGATTTATGAATTCTGAGTGCAAATTCCCTGCTAAAAGTCTGGTTGCTAAAAGTGTTGACTGGCCACGTATTTTAAAAACATCCCAGAAGTATGCATTTAATTGTATTTATATGTAACTGATATTTGTATTTCTTATGGTATATATAACTTTCTATGTTTCTTTATTAGTACTGTAAATTTGGCGGAGAAGACGTGACTTTAATGTCCTCTGTGGTAGCAAATGACAGCCCTGGTGAAGACTCGGTTACCTTTGACTTCGCTGTCGGGTGGCGGGGGAGTCTGTAGGTGTGGCCGCTGAGTTTAAAAGGTCACTGTTGGGGGTTAAAGGTTACACAACATTTTCCTAAAGGAGAAGTGACTCAAAAACACAGCAGAGGAAAGACAGACTGACCCTTGTCTCATTGTGCACGGCAGAGGAGGAGGAGGGAGTGGGGCTTTCCACTGCGCTGCGGGCCGAATACAATACCATCTTTGAGTAAAAGACAGATTGCTGCTGGTGGAAGATAGAACAGTATTACAATCTACCTCTGTGGCTGCTTTGTGGGTTCACTGAATAACAAAACGTTAAGAAATTTACCTGCAGAAAGTCGTAAAACGTCCCTCGCTTCAACGAGGGAGATTCAGGCCGTGCCCCTGAAATATGCCAACACTCCCAGGCATCGTGAGCGAAACTACAAATTGTTTATTTTCATATCAGCCCGCGGTGATTTGAGAGCTTAGAGTCAAAGGCTGGCTGCAGTTAAAAGGGGATGGCAAGTGCGGGACTGAAATGAATACGAAAAGCAGCTGGGTTTATCTTCACTCGCTCTGTGACATGTGCTGCTAAGAGAAAACAGGTGACCCAGGAATGTGTGCTGAAACCTAAATGTAATACTGCAGCTCAAATGATTTGTTGCCACTTAGGCAAGTATGGACTTTAAAAGACATATTTCATATACTAATCGGATTTCTGTTTGTAAATCGTCCTCTTTGAAGAAAAAAAAAACCTTGTCTGTCCCCTTTTTCTTACTCTGGCTCTCTTTCATTAACACAAGCTCGTTACTGTCGCTCTGCACAAGAACGACATTTAATCGCCTAAACTGTAGATGTTAAACAAGTAGGTCAGACGGAAACAGAGACATACAGAAACCACAGGGTGAACCTTATTTTAATGCAGCATTAGATAAGAGTTTCAGATGTAACAGAGACGGGGAGTGTCGCCAACGCTCTCACACACACACAATGGATGGGAAAAGTAATAGAGCAAGGTGTAGATTTCCAGTTTAAGTATATGATCTTCATGCCTGAGCTCTTCAGACACACCAGTTGGATATATTTAGAGTCCCTAGCCGGTGTATCCATGCTACAAGGCAGACCACAATTATTCACAACACCGGAAGAGCCAGTGCTGGTCTGAGATCAGTCAAGAGGAGAGTGCGTGTGTGGCGGCTGGTACCAGGACAGGATTAACACCACCAGAGTCAGAGGTCACGACCAATGTGCCACTCATAATAAAGCAGGTGCAGTAAAGTTAGGCACTTTAAATGTAAAATTATCTCACATTCAAGCTAACAATATATTAACATGGCTTGCACGGTTTACGAGTGCAGCGTTCACAGCTGATTAATATAAAATACTCTCAGTAGATAGACAGAGGTTAAAAGACTTTTGTCACACATCTAAATGAGCAGTAATGTTGCTCTTCAGTAAACCAAATTTGCTGTATATAAAATGCAACATACAGCAATATGTTAATCAGCTACAACAGAGATTTTTCAACACATGATGTTTGAGTCCTGTTGAGATTGTTGTTGAGCTTCTCTGTGACGGTTTTATTGTTTGAAACTCTGCCTTTCTGCTCATTCATATCAGATAATTCTAGAAACGTGACGAAGTGACAGGAAGAATGAGTTTTTGTGCACTTCTTCTTTATATTGCATCCTGCAGCTGCCTTTCCTGTCCTCTCTGATGTTTCCTCTTCCACTTTGAGAAGGCTTTGTGCAATGAAATGCACAGCATATGTCATATACTTCCTATTTGTATAGATTTCTTAACAAGTAGCGGTCAGTGTACATTCAATGGCCAGTTGTGAGTTAAACCTGACAAGTGGTGGAAGAAATATTCAGATCGTTTACCTAAGTAAAAGTCCCAACACAGCAATGTAAAAAATATTACAAGTGAAGGCCCTGCATGAAAAGTCTTCCTTAAATCGTGATGTATTAGCAGTATATGTTAGTTAAAGTGTTTAAAAACCGGTACTGGTTTGGTGTCTCTGATTGATATATTATTATATCACCTAAAAAATAAACTTGTCAAACAAATATAGTGGCATAGAAATTACAACATTTCCCTACCTACAATTCTACAATTTCATTTTGCAGACACTTTTATCCAAAGCAACATACATCTGAGAGCGGATACAACACAAGCAAGGATCTAGTCAGGAAACAACAATCTGGATAAGTGCCATAGAACAAGTTCAAGTGTGATAGGGCGTTGATGTCAGTAGCAGGCTGTGTGGGAGGTAATAGGAATATTTTTTTTGTTTTTTTTGTTTTCAGTCTGTCAAGTGCAAAGGTGTTCAGTGAAGAGCTGGTCTTTAGTCTTTTCTTAAAGACTGAGAGGGAGTCAGCAGATTGAACAGAGTTTGGTAACTTGTTCCACCACCGGGGAACCACAGAGGAGAAGAGTCTAGCTATCGACCTTGGGCCCTGTTGTGGTGGTTGTATCAGCTTTTTGTTGGTCGAGCACAGCGAGCGAGAGGGAGTGTAGACCTGAACTTGACTGTATTATGCAGAGATGTGCTTCCGCTGTGTATTCTACACTCACTGATATAAGTAGGGTGGACAAAATAATAGAAACATTTGTATGCACAACACCATTTAAATCAAAATCATTACAACTACAGGCTCCAAAATGACCCTACAGTTGATTTAACATCTCTTTTTAACAGTTTCTAAAAAAAAAAAAAAAACTTGAATATTAGAAGTTTCATAAAGGTGGCAGTTACAACAGGACTGGACATGGCTGCATTACTTTCAGCTCAGGGCGATAAACTGGAAACTCTGCATAGGTTGGTAATTTCTTCCTCTCCATTAGCTGCATGAAGCTACATCATTATTATGCAGTGAGGCAGCTTGAGGCCCTCTTACCATAAGAGTGTCAAAGTAGCACCACCTAGCGGCCAAAACTGGATATGTCAACATGCTGGATGAACCAATGCCCTCTGTGTCTGCTGCAGTTATGTAATGAGAGTGCCTCTGCTGGGGTAACATACTTTTAAATATTTCCACCAAAAGACATTGAGGTGTTCTGTTGACCTTCATTTCCCAAAGGTTGAAACTTGTCCTTGGCGTGTAACAGACGTGCATTACAGCAATACAGACAAAAACATGAAAACACTACAATAGAGGAAACAGATTAAAGTGTGAATGAGAAAGTTACAGGCTGATTTGATATGTCTTACTTACTGATTCAACTGAGATGAAACTGGTTATTTACTCGATTGCACCAGTGTGGTGTTTTCTCCAGATATCCTGTCTCAGGTCTCAAACCAATTACTTAACTGCGCCCCCTGTCTGCCAGCTGTTCTGTCCAGTTCTGCACATTATCTTGTACAATGTTGGAAATGTGGCCCCACTCACTGTCAGATAGCACGATAAACTTGGCCTCAAGGGTTACCAGGATGGTGTCCCAGACTACGACCACTATATTAACATGGTAGATGTGTGCAATAGCACCACAGTTGCAAGTTGCAACAAGGTGAAGCCTGACGGATGTGCAAATAAATTGCTTTAATGTGACATTGCACAGGAACAGAGGTGCCTCAATAATTAGATTGGCTTTGACTGCTCAGATGACTCAGCTAAACTAAATTCCAAGATGTGTGTATAAGCTCACAGCTAACTGTATTACACTCTACATCTGGTACTTGAGAATGAACATACTCAATTTATTACTAGTAAATATATTTCTTTGATGTCACTTTTCAAAGACTGGACAAGCCCCGAACATGTTTTCTATCATGGAATGAAGCCTCAATAGGAGCACATTTACAAACTTCCAAAACAATTAGAAAAAACTACAAAATTACCAACACTGGTTTTTTTTGTTTTTTTGAAATCTTTGTATGCCAAGTATACTTTTTTTCTTCCTCATACTTTGAGAATAATGCATTAATATCATGATAGATATTACTCAGGTCCAACAAAATGTGCAGTTGCACACTCATTGGAGGTCAAATGCAGCAGTGACACAGTGGCATTGTTATTTGGCCCGCTGACATGTCCAAGCGAAGACTGAAAGATGCTACATAAACTGATTAGAGTACCTTAAATGCTGTGAGGACAAGAAACATTCACAACTACATTTACTTTAAGTACTTTTAGTACAATTTTGAGGTACTTAATGGAGCATTTCCATTTTATGCTAATATTAATTCACTACAATTCAGAGACAAATATAGAACTTTTTTTCTTTTACTTTACTGCACTTACACATTAATTCAATAACTCCAAATATGGTCACTAAATAATATAGTGCAATATTATAGATTAACATACAACTTTGTTTAACCTCTTGTTGGAATTTATAAGATACATAGCAGATGTGTTAATAATGAACCTTTACCAGCTTCATTATTAAAGTCATGACGGCATGCATCAGTTTTTACAATCCAATAATATGTTGTGAATTGTTATGAAAGATTGCATGCTTTTATTTGTGATACTTAAGTGTACTTTGATGATAAAATTTTGATAAACATTTAACTGCATGACTTTTAAATTGAAGTATTTATACGTTGTAGCATTGCTTCTTTGAGTACTTCCTCCACCTCTGCTTATATTTACAATAAAACGTATTCAAAATGTGATGGCAATGCAGTTGTTTGGCTCAGGATACCATGTTCCATTTATTCCTTCTTTTTTTTTTAACTGAGTAACAGATAAAGCTTTTTTTTCTTTTTCAAATCAACATGAAACTTCTCTTTAAAATAAGAAAAAAAATGCTGAATAATTAATAGTAAAAACGTGTGACTGTCCACCCTTCGCAGCTTTAACTTTCAACACTGAAATAAAAACCCAAGCCCTCTCTTCAGGGGGGCGGGCCCACAACGCAATGTCCAATCACAGTCCTCACTGCTGTCATGTGACTCAGAGTGACCAATAGCGAGCCGCAGATTATCCCGTTTGCCGCACCCAAGTAGGATGATGGTGGATGGGCGGAGCGACGACGCAGGGACGACAAGCGCAGGGAGATAAACCCACTCTGAAACCACCAGGGTAGGGGATAAAAATAGTGAAAACCACCGTCTTGCTTTCACCCAGAACTGTTTATATTTCATCACTTCATCAAAGAGAGGGTAAGTTGCGACATAATCGTTACGGTTTGTGTTTCAGCGGCGGTGTTTGTCGGGTATAACACGGCCCATGTGTGTTTTCTGTTTGTCGTTGTGTTCCAGTGTGGCGAGCTCTGTTTTGCTAATATGCTGCCTGTGCGCGGGGGAGGCTGCACTCAGGCTGCTGTGCACGTTTAGTCACTGTAAAACGAATATTTTTGGTGTTTCACTGCGGTGTATTGAATGTTCCTCCTCTCTGTGGGTTTCCTGGATGGAACAACAACAGCCGAGGGCCACTCACTTTGTGTCCGGAATGTTTTGCCCCCCAAGTATCGACAGCTAGCTGCACCGAGCAGGCCTGTGCTGCCATTATTTCTTTAATTTTACGTGCGCACGGTTACTGTAGCTGTTAAATATGGACTCTTATCCATAGTCGTGTAGCGGTTCCTTCCTGTGCAGGGCTATTTTCTGGTCGGGGTGTGTTTCGAAGTCAGATAATTTGGGTTGTGTTCAGCTGCGTGGGGATGGAGCAGCTTCCTGACCGAGGTCAGGCAGCTGTGTGTCCTGCATGGAGATATCTATGCACGTTTTTCAATTGTAAGCAGGTTTTTTAAAAGAGGAAACACCATGAGGTTAGATAGAGAACTCTAAATCCCAATGGGAAAAGGTGTTTGTTATGACAGCAGCCATATCACACATTAAAAATAAGCATAGATAAGAAACTGAACTAGATACTGAGATAAAAGTTGGGTCACACTTCAACAATAGAGTACAAAATGACAATAATAATGACAATATACTGCGCAATGGTGGTTAAAAAATCACATATAGTATGCTATAATGTCTGTATGTTTGCAGATTTATCTACAATTTAATACAACTGCAGCCTTTCGGATGCCATCACTTACTGCTTGTGGTCATCTTGTGGTGTTTATTAGATAAAACAGCCAATTAGGAGCTTGTGATGACCATTTTTTCTTCGATTTTCTTAGACTGAAGCGACAATGGACAATAATTTGTTGCTGCCTTAGTTGGCCAGCTCAAATAAGGCTTTTAGTAGGAGGTGGGGCTGGACAATCAATTGAAATATTAGAGAAATCACAATATGGCCAATTCCCAAATTGCAGAAACTGCAGTTTTATGATAAATGTAAATTGTGTAGCAACATACGATTATAAATGAGCATTGTGGTGCTACAGAGACGCTCCGGCCTATAAATCATAATCTATAGACGTAAGGGAATGCGCTTTTTGCTTGTTACAGAATGCAGCAGAAATCTTAATCTTTTTTCAGTCAGAAAGAAATTCAAAATAACATTCCCACTAAAACTGAGAGTCACATCACAATATTTGTTAATTTGCATATTATCCAGCCTTAGTAATAAGATGGAGCGGTGAGAAAAGCAAAGAATGCCTGTATCATGCAGAGACAGGTTTTTAATGTTTTGAAGTACATTGTTGTGTGTTTGTTTTTTGGCCCAGACTGTGGCACATAACCACTAAGCTGTTGCTGTGTTTGACTTCTTTATAAAGTCAACTGTGAAGTCCCTTCCCCCTCTTACTGTATGAGATTAGCAAATCCAAACTGCCAAGATAAATTGTCTGTGTGAGTGAGTGTGTGTGTGTGTTAAGGGATGGTAACTCCCTGGATTTGGTAATTCTGTGAGAATGAGTGAAACTCCCAAAGGATGAAGCTTAGCTCTGTCGGTCTGGCTCCATGTTGCCACCCTCGATACACACACTACACTACTACACACACACACTGACTGTAGATTCAGAGCTCAGTGTTTGTTTAACTCCCACTCCCCACGCCCACACCCTTGACTGCAGTGCAGCTGAAAATGTGTTCCTCATTTCAGTTCCATTCTCTCTATTTCACTCTTTCCTTCCTTCCTCTCCATATGTGATCACTTAGAAGAGTCTCAGACTTTTTTTCTTTTTTGGTAAGTCAGAGATGTGAAAACAGTCATCCGTGAACTTTCCTTCACACCATAGAAGTCACTAAAGATCATGTCTAGGTCACATATTTAAATAGAAAAATGCTGTACAGATGCACATGTGATGTAATAGGCCCCAGTGTGAGACGAGGGAAGCTGTACAGGGAGGAGTGTGTTGTTTCAGACGGCAATCTCCCACCACTCTGTTCCATATGACATGCAACAACCAGATAAACCTTGAACTGTACTCCCACAGTAACACAACGCAGAGTCTCGCCAGGCCAGGGCAGTTGGCGACAGATAAAACCTTTCCAATGCTGATGGTCTCAGTGATGGTGAAACTGTGGCAATGTATCTCTTGACTGTCTTCATTCTGGTAATAATTAATTTAATTTTACTGCTCATAACCTCCGAGAGTAGGTGACATTGTTTCTCAAAACGGGCACTGATCCAAAGATTAGTTCTTCTTTGTTGTGTACCGCTGGACGCCAGTAACTCAATTTTCTCTGCGATATTGATTAATGCAGATAGATTATGGCTATAGAGTGTAACGCTTGTTGGGACTCGTGCATTAAATGAGGTCCAGTGGAAATATTGCTAATGTTCTCTGCAGGTGGGTGGAGTTCTTTGAAAGGTTTCTCAATTAAATAACCACATCAGCTCTGCTTTGGACTGCTCTTTGCTTAATGTTTCCGTTTATTTTTGTTTCATCATCAGTGTCCGAGCACAACCAACCAGCGGCACAGAGATAGACGCAATGCTCGCTACAGTAATTGGTGCTGCTTGGTGGATTATATGTGTTTATATGTGCAAAATAGTTTAGATTGTGTGTGGAATCAAAGGAATTTCTGATGCCAAGGTGCCTGTTTCTTTTCCATGTGGCACTGTATTATATTTTTACAATACATAAAGATATTGCTACAAGATGAAGCAGTGTATAGTAGTATTATTGCTATGTAGCTGTTGTTCCTTATCTTGGCTGGTGGTGTCTGTAACATGCATGGGTTTTGTTGCCTCCATATTTTGTTGAATCCAATATTCTAGTTCGTCTGCTGTTAGCATGTGTTGGTAATAACATGATGACTTCTGTCTACACCAATTACGGTCTAGTGCACAAGACAAGACCATACATGGGGCAGTGCTAAAATGACACCTAATGCATTCCTACTGGTCACACTAGTTAAAGGGACTACACGCACACACACACACACACACGCACCCACACACCCACACACCCACACACACACACACACACACACACACACACACACGAGCAGTTGCTATTGGATTCTTCAGCCCCAGTAATGACAGGCATCCAGCTCAGAGATATAAAGAGGTCTTGTCTGAGTGCTTCCCTTGAATGTCTAAAAGCTGATTGAAACACCAACTGTAAAGTCACAAACACACACACACATTAGAACAGTTTGAGAAAGACCAGCAACACTTTTTTTTTTTCACCACAACATAATGATCTTTTCATTGGCGACTTCTTGATTGGCATTTTTTTGGACGGAGCAAAATGGATCTTTTAGTCACAGCTTAGTCATGCTGAAAGGATGTGTATAGTGCAAGCTTCCGGCTCTCAAAGCTAAATTATGATAGCAGTGAAATATGTACCAGTGCACTATGTAAGTTAGACTCTATAAAGGGCCAGACACACAGAGCAGAGAGCCTTGTGCTTGTCTTCATATTTCTATTGTGTTTTTCTACCCATCGCTGCTCCGTCACAGCTGCTGTGGAGGATGGAAACATCTGTATTGGGTGGTGTCATAGCGAGGGCAAAACATCAGTCATCTAGAGAAAACTTGGTTTGGTACAACAACATCCTGTTCCTTTCAAGATGTGCTTTTCCTGAAAGAACATGAGCTTCACGAGTGCCAAAGTGTTTTGCTCGACAAAGTGGATTTTTCAGCAATATGATGATACATACTGCAAAGTGATATATGTAAATGAATCTATCTGCTGTTGCTGACATTTTGCCACTCTGTTAATACCGAGGAAGGATGACTCAACAACTCTGGGTGCGTTAGTGCATTGTGGGTAATGCTGAAAATCATTTATCAGGTCTGCTTTATGATGGGTTTGTCCTGCATAGAGGAATTTGTGGTGCCACCACGTCAATGCTTTAAGCACACTGTTTATTGAACTGAGAAAAAACAGTGTATATTTTTAACCAGTTTTGTGAATTGTGGTTTCATTTAGTCAAGAATAATAGACACTTTTATTTATCAGGGAATACATTGGTTGCTTCGAAATAAGGTAGCAGACTACAGGACTTGTATGATTTTCAAAGCAATGTGGTGAAAGATGTTGATTTGTAACTAACAGACATTGTCCAAGGATAATATATATAGCATTTTATCTATGTGGCCTTGCTTTGCTTTCAGGTATTCTGTACCTTTACTCTGTACCTTTTTAGCCTGTACCTTTTTATATAAGGTTAAATGGACGTTTCTGTTCTTCATTACACACCAAGGTTTTTCAAAATTCCACAGTGAAAATGGAGATGGAAAGAGAGGTTTTTATTTGCTATGCAATACTCTACCTATCAGTAGCTCTGAGTGCATGGTGAACCTTCAGTGCTTTGAGGTATTTGTAGCAGGCTCCTCTGCAGCGGCACTTTAAAGGGAAAATTTCACATAAGGTGATTATGCCATTACTCTAGTCAGAGATAACAGCAAGTCAGCCACTGGCCGGTAGCCAGGAACTGCTCAGAGCAACTTTCTCGATCCATGTCTCCTTTCTGACAGGCTTTTCTGCAGGTTGGTAACTTGGTTATTGTATCTCCTGCATAAAACCAACAAAGTTGGTTATTCAAAATGCAGGAAGTTGGGGTTCTGCCCTTCTGGCTTGGGAGGAACTGAACTATTTTCCCCCAAACCTGCTGGTTTAGCATCAACAGTAAAGAGTTGAGATGAAATACTGACAGTCAGGGTAGCCATAACATCCCCAAGATTTACAGGGAAGTTTCTACTCTAGTCGGTACAGGGCACTTTCCACACTAATCTGTGTGGATATGAAAGTCAGGGTAAATGTGCCTTAAGGAAAGCAATCACAAGGTTCTCCATTTATACCATTACTTTGTTTTCTCTCCTACGAAAGGCTGAGCTGAGCACTTTCTGGTTGTCATGATTTGTACTAATGTTGCATAGGAGTAACTCACTGATGCAAAATGATGGACACACTGTGACATTTCTGGAATTTAGGGTTTGGTTAACATCCTGAAAGAGAAATGCATTCATAAAACATTTAAGCTGCTTAGTTTTCTTGGTGTGTTCGTCTCATTTGCTTTGTTTTCTATGTAATTCCTGTGAGATTGTTGGTAACCGTGGAAACTGACAGTACTTTATTTTGTTAATTGGTTTGGTCCTTCATAAAATCATAGTATTTGATACCCAGCCAACCTCCTCTAAACCTGAACGAAAAGCGTGCCATTTGTAATCCAGCGTGTTTTGCATTTCTATAAATACATGTACACTTTCTGACCTACAGTCTCTAAAAATGAATCTGACATGTTTTGATCTCGATGTGAAATGAGTAACACATTAGTTTGAAACTGTGCGCCTTGTGACACCGACTGGCTTGCAGTGTGATGTTGGCCTACAGCTGTTCTTACATAACAGTAATCTTTAAAGGCTGTCCCGTGTTTCCATGGTAATGTGTTTGGTTTCCATAGCGATCGCACTCTCAACAGGAGAAGAGGCTAGCCGAGAACCGTGCACCTACATTTCCGAGGAGAGACGAGAATAGGGCGTCTGGTGAAATAGCATGACAAACAATCGGCACGGATGGAGAAAACTTCCTGCATTTAGAGCCTGTGTTGTTGCTCCACTGCCCACAAGAAATAAACAGCTTTGGGGTCTGGTTGTTTGTTTTAGCTTTGTGTTTACACGCAGTCGATAAAGTTGCACTTGAGATGTTCATGCTGGAACGATGTTGTGCTATTTCACAGCTGGAGTGGTATTTAGTTAACATTTGTGTGGCAAGGCAGAGCGGAGCAGGAAATTAGTTTAATCCAACAAATGCTTTTTGAGACGGCAGTGGAAATGAACCAATTTAATGCCATTAGTGGGTTTTGTTAATGCACAAGGTTGTTTGTGTAATCCTTTTGACCTCTCCTCGTTTTGTTTACGCTGGCATAAAAGTGATTATAATGTAGAATATTTGAAGCTAGGTGATTTCTAGACAGTCTGCTATCTCCTCTCTCTAGCTGCTCCTCTTTTCTCTTTCTCCTACATGCAGTTTTGGATATAAATTGCTTCATTCACCCTGTATTTGCAGGTGTTAGCAGATTTTGTGCACTGCAGCGTTGGACTCTGTCTGGAGTCATGGCAGCCTCAATCGAAAGGATCCTATTACACAATTCCTGCAGTGCTTTAGTGGGTCATTGTGAGCAGGATTTGCATTAAATCAACTTTAAATTCTGCTTTGAAGGCTTAAATATCTTTCTATTCTCTTGGTAAAACTTCACTGAACTAAAGTTTTTCTTAGCCACAGCCTCAGTAATGATTTGCATCCCGAAAGTCTTCAAAACTTTGCATCCTGGTTAGCAACTTTCAAAAAACAAAGTAAACTACGATACAACACTGGATTGGTCAGTAATAGGGAAAATAAAAATGTTACACAATTCAAGTATTTATAAGTAATGTCCATCACAGGATTGATTATGGCAAAATACCCATTGTAGGCCCTCAAGCTCAAATAGATTATGTGTTTCTGTCTTGAGTTATTAATGTCACAATGAGTGTGTGTTTATGTCAAAGCAAAGACTACGTGCTACTTGAAAAAAGTCCAGTTTTATGAAACACTGGATTCTTTTCGTGACTCTTTTCTGCCAACACATAAGCGCCCTGTGGCCTTGCTTCGTTCATCCTAACACAATTGGATGCATTAGTGAAAATGCTGACAGCTCTGTCTTCGCCACTTAGATGGACGTCTGAACAGGTATATTCTCTGTAAACAACAACAGTCAGTAGGAAGAACAGCTTCATTGTTCAGTCCCATTCGGTCTCTCTGTTGTTCTGTTGTCGGCGGCCACATTTGTTTCACCTGGCAATAAACAGCAACATGAACAAACGCAGCATGCGGCTTGTCAGCTGGTGAAACTAAAGCGAATAAGGTCTGACTAGCAGTCTGGAAGCATTAAGACCTTGTTGTAAACCAGGCTGGATCAGGCAGTGCCAGAAGTGCAGACACTGCAGTGCAGCTTTGGTTCGTGTTAGACTTAACTCTGCCTCAAACAATCAGAAATTCAGTGAAATGTTTGTTCAGTGTGACCATAAAGGACATTTTGTGTGTTTTATGTGGCAGGTTTTGATGTGCATCTCACTGTTGTTGCTCAATTCCAGCAGCACTCTAATCCAAGTGGATTTTTACATTTTGTTGTATTATTAACAGGCCAGACACTGGCTGACTCTGTCTCCCTAATGAGTGAGTTTGGCACCAGATTAATCGCTGATGTCCTTATTTCTCTGTCAATAACTGATGTCCTAATCACATGAGGGAGACACAACAACAAGAGTTTTCCCTCCTGAATGATTGCAGCGGGAGCATGCAGCCTGGTTTTCTCATATTCTTTTATTTTTAAATTGCTATTTAATGTAGTATTTATGACAGAAGAGCGGGGACGGCAGAGTGAAGAGCATGAAGGGTTTTAGGAAAACGGGGGCGAACGTGGTTACAAAGGTGTCGGTCTCAACCCAAACCGCCTCTTCTTTGGACAGAGTTTGGAGTTTCTTCAGACGAGGAAGGCGTAAGGATTTCTACAGTATTTAATTTTGTTATTTGTCTCAATGATAGATGTAAACTGATAAATCTATCCAGAAAAAAAAGCCTTGTGAGGGTGCACAAAATGTAGAAATTACAAATTTAGCGGGTAAAGAGAGTTTAGAGATATGAATTAGAAAAATGTTTTGAATGGTATCGGTATGTCGGTATGTGTAATTAGCAGCTTCTTGTTGCAACTAAAAGACAAAGTAAATCATTAAAGCAAGAGAGCCATGCCCCGTAAATGTGAACCAAAATTGGTAACTACTCACTTCTAGTTTTTTTGTCTAGTAGATATATATCAGCCATAGTAAACTAAGGCAATTAAGTTTGCTAACCCACATAAATAAGATAGTAGCTAAATCTGCTTCTCTGAATCAGTTTTTGAAGCTAATTGGTGTCATTAATTTTCTATTAAATCACATATTTGCAAGTATTACATTACAACTACGTTTAGTGCTGATACATCTGTGAGAGTTTACCCTTTTATCCTGATAACTTTTCTCAGTTTCTCCTTTTTTTGTAGTTGCTAGTTTCTGCCTTTCTTGGGTAGCAATCGATAATATATTGACAGTTTCATATCACCCCATTAAGTGTGATTATGAGGGGGGAAAAAAATGGACAAAACCAATTATAGGCCCAGAATTAGTCAAACAGCATGCAAACACAACACCTTTTATTAAAGCAGGTGGCCTAGGGCTTGTGAAAATGTTGGTTTTATTGTTGTGGAAAATCTCAGAAAACCAATAAAAGCGGACAGAAACAGAGAGAGGGTCTGTCAGCTCTCAGTGTGACGCTGGATGCTTTGGGTTCGCTCTGTTGTTGTCATGGTAGTTCTGGCTGCACATTTGTATTGATGCGGACTAATGGGCTGCATCAGTCTCTAGCAGAGCACCGCCCATTACCCACGCATACTTGCACACACATTTCCCTTTGCTCACAAGTCTGCTGTGGCCTTCAGAGTCAGAGCTCCAGCTCTCTGTGCTGTGACAGACAGGTGGAGACTATTTATCCTCGCCAACCGCCAGCCAGTTGGATCGACATGGATCTTTTGGAAATCTGTCTTCTCTGCTTGTCTCTAAATCTTTTGCTGTTGTTGTCGGTTAATTATTTTGTAGAGGCTGATTAAGGGACCATGTTGGGATGTGTGACCCATTTGTTAACATTTGACCCCAGTATATATAAGTTATGTCAAAAAACATGACTGGGTGATAATGAAGAGTTCTGGCTCCGCTGTTTTTTTTGGGCTACATAACAAAGAGTTTTCTTTTCCTTTGCACAGTGTTGACACTTGAGTGATGTTGTGATTCCAGGAAACACATTGTAGAAATCAATGAAATCCTCTCCGAGCTGAGAAGAGCGGTCACGTGACAGGAAGTAGAGGAGTGTGTGGTTTGTGTGATTGACTTTTTGGTCAAATGACTGGCAACACTCACTTCATCTCTACAGGGGGAAACTTTCTCCATGTGCTACTGTCAGCATCTTAATATCTCTCACTTGATAGATTTTTTAAAATATTAATTAATAATTAGATGGCCTTCCTCTAAAAGAAACAAAGCAGACAGAAGGTAAAATGGACAATTTCATAACAAAAATCACAAATTCCTGATATGATGAATTAGAATGTTTTGGATTGAAAGTATTTTACACGTTTTACACTTTTGCATCATGTCCTTTTTCCATTGAGAGTGAAACACCCAGGGGAAACACAACACACAGAAAGTTGAGCATAATACACAATAAAATATATAAAACACACAGAAAGGTCAAACATGTAGTCGATTATTGATTCAATTTCCATCGAACCAGCAACTGCTTTGATAATGTTCTGGTTATTTTTCAAGCACAAATAGTGATGATATGATAATCGATTATGTTTGCTCATGTGTAGTTTTGGTGTTTTTCTCATTTTACTATTGTTGTAAACCAACTATCTTGTGGTTTTTGAATGCTGGTGAAGCAAAACAAGGGTGGCTGATGGGATGCTAGGATGCTCTTTTTCTTCCTATTTTTTTCATTTTATATATTAAATTAATAGATACAAATCTTGATGATAGTCCTGGTTTGCAGCCCTACGGCACATGTTAAGCCATAACGATATATAATTGGGACAGCATAATGTCAAGTTACATTGTGTAACTTAAGGTTAGCGATTAGCCAAAACATGTCATTCACCTGAAAAATGATGGCTGAAAGGCTTTTCTGACAGTACTGTTGTCCATGGCAGTGTATCGGGCCGTTCATCCGGCCACAAACACATTGGTAGTAGTTGCTCCACCATATTGTGCATTAAGATTCAGTGCTGAATGTGCCCTTGTCGCACCATATGTGACACCAGCTGATGAATTTGATTAGCTTTTTATTGTTTCACCACCCTCAGGGGCTGCTTAAATTTGGTGCTGGATCCTAAGAAGATAAATCTTACATTTTGACATCCTAGTGTTACGAGTTATTCACCAATATACCAATGAAAACAGCCTCAGCTTCAGTAGTTTATATTGTGCTTGTGATCATGTATGATGAATGGCATGTGCAGTGGGAGCCTGCCTTGATTGTTACCAAGTGTTGATCAGAATTGTATCAACTTTTAACAGGAGAATGTTTGTGAAACGTTGATTCATCACTAAGATTTGGGGAGAAATTTGAAACCGATATATGTGGAAATTGCGTGTGAGATTTGTTTGTTTTTACACTGACAGTCATCTTTGTCCCTCATTTAGGAGGCCAGCCCAGGATGAACGGCGAGTCAGGTGCCGGAGTGGTGACGGCCCCTCCTCCCACCACAGCCCCCCACAAGGAGCGGTACTTTGACCGGGTGGACGAGAGCAGTCCAGAGTACCAAAGGGAGAGGAACATGGCGCCTGACCTGAGACAGGACTTCAACATGATGGAGCAGAGGAAGAGGGTCTCCATGATTCTACAGAGCCCGGTCAGTGGCACAAACACATTCATTCTGTACATTCACGTATTCAGATGCAGTTGTTTACCTTCCATGGATCAGGTTGTTAACACTCAAAATGCAGCGCTACATCGGCTGTACGTTATCAACTTACAAAACATTATGGTCGTGGTTGATAAATGCACATCGGCCATTTTCAAATGTGAGTATGCTGCTTCAGTGTAAAGAAAGCAGCCTTCTCAACATCACATGATGGATCCAGTTTATTCCTCATCAACAGTGTGTTTGTTAGCAGCTGAATGCCCAGGACACAGAGCAGCACTGTTTAAAGGCCTATTGTATGTATGAAAAGCACTCATGTATCCGTCTGTAAAGCAGGCCTTGCGTAGTGCTCATGAGGTTTATACTGTGTTAAGCTCAGGACAGTACAGAGATGATTTGTTACTTTACTACTTCCAATGGCCTGATCAGTTATTGACTGTGTAGTTATGCCTGCCCTTCAATATACTGCTTCTGTTCAACAGTAGTATTTGTCATGTTTCTAAAAGCCACCACACTTTACAACCACTGGTGGCATATTTCTGTTTGTCATCCTGACTGTGTTGATGACCGGCAGGCTTTTTGCGATGAGCTGGAGACAATGATCCAGGATCAGCTGAAGAAGGGGAAGACGCCCACAAGCCTGCTGGCTCTGCAGCAGATCGCAGACTTCATGACCACCAGCATGCCCTCCATGTATCCCGCTGCACCACAGGGAGGCATGGCGGCGCTGAACATGAGTAAGCAAAGAACAGAATGAGTGTATGCGACTTTTTGACCTCAGCCCTGCTATGTCTGTGCTCACAATGAGTAATGCAGCGTATGCCAGCGCTAATTTCAGGACAAGGAGTCCAGTCGGATTTCAGTAGGCAGAACTAATTTCATTTTTATGTGTACGTAGGTTTGTTTTCTGTTTTTTGTCCTGTTGGAAAGGAACATGGAGGAAAGTGGTTCTTGTCTTCACACAGCACTATTTTATATCAGTAACACTGAAGTGTCTCAGTGTTACTTCTCACTAGTATTATTATTATTTTCCAACCCCTCCACTGCAAGTAAACACTGTGTTTGTGTGTGACCCCGTCTTTTCCTCTCAGGTTTGGGGATGGTGACTCCAGTCAACGATCTGCGCGGCTCAGACTCTATTTCCTACGACAAGGGTGAGAAGCTGCTCCGCTGCAAGCTGGCTGCCTTTTACCGGCTCGCTGACTTGTTCGGCTGGTCTGAGCTCATCTATAACCACCTCACAGTAAGACCATTCATTCTGTATTTAAAAAAAATAGAACATCTTGAATGATTTAGTTTAGTTAGTTCACTAAAGAACACATAGCAGTAGATATTTTTTCCATTTTATCCTAGCTCACATTTCCTTTGTATTTATGTGCAGTGTAAACAGTTTGACCAATCCATATGTTGACAAATATTCATTTCATTATATACATTTCTGATCAGTTCTTTATGAGCTGTAGGAAATTGCTTTTGAGTCAGCTAACAAGCTTAATTTATTGATTAGTTCAGCTCAATTGAAACCACTTTCCATGGAATAATGTAATCTAACGTGACTGCCCTCTGGTTTTGTAGGTCAGAGTGAACTCAGACCAGGAGCGCTTCCTTATTGTTCCTTTTGGGCTCCTTTACAGTGAAGTTACTGCCTCCAGTCTGGTAAGCTCTCTAATAAAGCTTCAAGCCTTTTTTATGTGTCTCCTCCTTATTTTAATCTCTTCGTATCCTTGAATTCACGTTATTGTGAGATATACTGTGTTGAAACAATCCCATGCTGTCGTTTTGACTAACCCTTTGTTATCTGCTCTGCCTTCCAGGTGAAGATAAACCTTCAAGGTGAGGTTGTGGACAGAGGGAGCACCAACCTTGGGGTCAACCAGGCCGGTTTCACCCTCCACTCAGCCATCTATGCTGCACGGCCTGATGTCAAGTGTATTGTACATATACACACACCTGCAGGTGCTGCGGTAAGGGACAGTGGCAGTAACGTTACCCAGTACAAAACAGAGTTGTCATAGTTAGTCACATGTTGGATGACCTTGTTGGTTGTGTGCAGGTTTCGGCTATGAAATGCGGGCTGTTACCCATCTCACCGGAGGCGCTGTCTCTCGGTGAAGTGGCCTATCACGACTATCACGGCATACTGGTGGATCAGGAAGAAAGTGCTCTCATACAGAAGAACCTTGGGCCAAACAGCAAGGTAACAGCAGTGTGTATAGAACAGTGAGAGATGAGAACAACTTACTTCTGCAGCTGAGTAAAATTACATCTTTCCTTTTGTCCCAGGTGCTCATCCTGAGGAACCATGGCTTGGTGTCAGTAGGTGAAACAGTGGAGGAGGCTTTCTATTACATCCACAATCTGGTCACTGCCTGTGAGATTCAGGTAGGACACACACTCAGCTTTATAATATCAATCTGAAATTTCAGTAGGCAATAGTAGTCAGGCTGCACTTTTGCTATTATTGTGCTAGAATATACAGAACCATGTTTTTTCTTTCGGGTTGTTGTATTTGGCACCATGTTTGTCTGCATTACTCATAATGGTTGCCCTTGTCCCTTGTCTCCCCACATCTTTATATATGTTTACCTTTTCTTCATGTTGATGTCTGTGTGTTGTGTTGGATGTTTGTCTCTGTGAATGTGCTCATGCCCACACCTTTTGTTTTTTTCTCCTCCTTCTGTACTCTGGATCCGTCTGCGGTTTGTCTCTTTGTATACCCCCCTTGATGTTTTCCAGGTGCGAACACTGGCTAGCGCTGGAGGGCCAGATAATCTGGTGATGCTGGACCCGGGGAAATACAAGTCACGTCCTCGGGTTCCTGAGCCAGCTGGGGATGGGTCAGCAACACACCCCAAATGGCAAATCGGGGAGCAGGAGTTTGAGGCTCTTATGAGAATGCTCGACAACTTGGTAAGCACAAAGGATAGGCTGTGACTTTAAACTCATAGCCAAGATGGGAGAATGCTCTCACTTCTCCTGTTTCATGGCTGGATTCTCACAATTTCTTCGAAAATGATTAAATTCTGTCAACAAGTAGAAGATCAACTCTGCCCTTGAAGAGTCATGTTTGACTGTTGTTTGCGGTCTTATTTGTTTGACTCTTTCCTGTAAACCACAATTGAGGTGATAATTGTTAGACGTGATTTCACAATGTCTCCAGGAAAATATCCTGCTTACTCATCCAAATCAACAGACCTTGCTGTAGACAGATATAGGCATCAACAGGGCTCTCATGGCATGTTTCCACTAAGATATGTACAATAATATCCTTTCCTATTGATGAGAAGATGTGTTTCAATGTACTTTTGAAACACTTGAAGGTCGTGGCAAATGTCGCTGAGGAGTTTAACTCAAAAACTATGAAATTAAGGCCACATCTTCACAGAAATCGTAAAGCAGCAGCAGCAGCTCCAAAATGACTGAAAATTGTGGTGAAAATATTATTTGGATCAACTCTAAATTTCAGGGGACTATAGTTACCAGATGGACTTCTATTATAGGTGATCACATTTATGTGGTTGAAGCTTCAATTCAAAACACAGATTTGTCACTTGTAGGCTTTAAAGGTAAACTACACATTTTTTCCTGTCATTTGCACAGCATGTCTTTCTACAAACGTGTTTTGCGAGCATTTGCAACACAAGTGCTAAAGTGAACTCGTGTGTATTGAATTGACCAAGAGTTTGTTGTATTCTTTACAAATTATTTGTGTGTGTGTAAATACAAGAGTGTGTTTTTTTTTCCCCTCTTTTAAATAGTCTAACCTATTATTACCCATGTTCTCACCTCTGTTACTGTTCTATGTCTTTCTCTTTTTTAGGGCTACAGGACGGGCTATCCTTACCGCTGCCCGGCCTTGCGAGACAAAGGTAAAAAGTACAGTGATGTGGAGATCGCTTCCTCCGCCCATGGTGGTTACTCATACGGGGAGGACAGCGACTCAGGTGCTCGCTCCCCGCTGAAACACAGCTTCCAGCGCGGCCCGCGCGACAAGACCCGTTGGCTCAATGCCGGCGGTCGCCCCGACGAGCCCTACGAGGATGGGCCCGACGGCAGCAGCCCCAAGTCGAAGCCTAAGGTGTGGACGAACATAACACACGATCACGTCAAACCCTTGCTGCAGTCTCTCTCGTCCGGTGTCTGCGTGCCAAGCTGTATAACCAACTGCTTGGTCTGTGCCTACCTTATTGTTCATAGTATAGACTTTACAGCTACCTTCTTGGTGGAAATGGGTAGGTGGTCGGCATCCTGACGGTCTGGGGACAGCAAAAAGTTTCTTTTCTTATCGTGCTCACCTGAGCCTTTTACAGAACTGCTTTCGCCCTAAAATGCAAGTCAGTGTAATCCTGCTTTTCACTACTTTTAGGCTCACTCACTGTAATATCAGGTGTCCTATTAACCCACCTTTCTAATGCAGTCAACTCTCTCTGGTAATTACTTTGTATCAAAGCTGTAATTATTTGTCAGCCCTCTTTGCTCTTTTCCCTATGGTCTCCTAATGCTTCACGATGCCAGGCCAGCTGCCCAAAGCATGCTTCACTGCATGTGTAGTAGTGAAATGCATTGTTGGTGTTGATGTTTTTCCCAGAGGAGCGAGCAGCAGGGGTGTGGCATGAGTCCTCAAGTAGGCAGGTGAATGTGGCAAGACCAGGTGATGTTGCTGCTAACCACACTACTGCTCACCACTTTCTAATTCACGCTCTTAGCTTTGTCTCTGCATCTTGACGTCGGCTAACTTTGTTGCTTAAAGCTGAGTCGGGAAAAATCATCAAGAAAAGAAAGATGAGCGAGATATGAGGCTATATTAACCATAACCTCGCAAGTGTGACTTTGCTTTGTGGACTTCTCAGAAAATGTGTTTATTAGACTTTTTATAAGACAATGGAGGAAAGTGGCATGTCTCTGTGAATAATGCCAGATACAGTATAACATTTATTCAAAACGTAACTATGATTATACAACAAAGCAAAGCTTTCCTTGGCAAAAGAGTTATGCAGCCTGCTTTTTCTTTTTTACATTTCTTTTTTTAACACTTGCAACTGCTCCCAGTTGTACGATTGTGTTTCCTTTATTATTTTTGTTCTGTCTAACTTCTGGTTTCAGTTTTATTCCGAAAGTGGTTTTGAACACCTCAAGGCTTGCATGAGTGGATTTGTTGGAAGAAAAAAAAAAAAAGAAACAGAAAGAAAAACTATGAAATTTGACCTGACTTTTGAATTAATTATCTCCTGTTGGGAAAGTAGGAAATGTTGTGTTGTGAGACTCTATCTCAGTGAGTATATCGTGTTTACATGTTCATCTCATACTCAACCAACCCAACCCAGCTATTTCCATCCAGAACCCTTTCCTCATCTGGTTTGGCAGCTAACCAGCCAAGCTTGGAGTAAACACAGGAATGAAGTCATGAGCTTATGCTTTCCACTGCGAGTTACATGCTTAGTTTAAAAAGGTTGAATAAAAACATTTTTGCATGAAAGCTGAAGATTTGATTTCTATATTTTCACCTGCTGCTCATTCAGTTTGGTGCAAGAAAAGGTTGCAGACTTTTCCCCTCAATCATGCTGAGCATTACCAGGTTTACAAAAAACACTTTTTGTGAAAAGTATATGGGGTATTTCTTCACATTTAGAAAGACAATTAAAGGTTTCAGCCTCTGCAGGGAAGATATTCTTAGTTTGTAGTGTTGTGACAATGGCTTTTTTGTCCCAACATGGGAGAGTGTCCTCGGGTGTGTTTCTCTCTTATCTCTGTCGTCCTTGTTGTTGTGTATCAGCCTGGAAAATGACTTTGGTGATGCCAGCTCACCCCTCACTGCCACTCTCGCTTCGTAAGCCAGCCTCATCGTCTTAGTCACCCACCCAGGCATCTCTCACTTCTCCCTCACCCCTCGCCACCACCCACTCCTCACTTCTCCCACCCTTACCCCTTTATGTTATTTTTTTAATCATTCTGTGATGTTCTCAGTTGATCTTCACTGTGCTCCTCCTGTTTTGTTTTTTATTTATTATTTTAAGTCAAATACTATATCAATGATGATGACATGATTGTTAGTGGTACAGATGCACTGTTAGTCATTGCGTCTTACACTTGAACCTGTCATACATAAGATGTTTTCATCTGTTTCTGACTGAGCATCACCAACTCTGGTCATCTCAAAAGCAAGAGGGTTTATACTGATGTGAAGGATGTTAAAACACAGCTTTGAACACAGTGTTTCCTCTCTGTGTGGGCTCCTACAGCTTGTTGCACAGGCTTCTCAGCACCTTAAAAGTAATCAGAAACCTGCCAGAAAATTACTTCATCCTGCCTGGAGTCTTCTCATATTTCTTGACAAAAATGTGGGTTTTTATTACAACCCGACCGATGCTAGATTTTGGGGCCTTTGCCAATACTAGTTTTTAGAGAGTAAAACATTCTGATATTGATATATCGGCTGATGTTTTGTCTTAAAAATAGATATATATATATGTCAGAGTACCTTGGAAAAAGGAAAATGATGTGGTCATTGTTTACCAGCTTACCAACTTTGGTATGTTTCACAAACTAGTTAGCAGCTTACTGTGAAGACACGACTTGACTCCGTACCATCCTCTGCTGCATGTGCTGCAGACGGTGCTGAGGGTTTTATACAGAATCACAAGCTGTGTGATGACAAGCTCCAGTTAGATTGTGTATTATTTTGTATTACTTGGAAAATGGCATCTATTACCAGGGGTTAATAAATAAACATCAGAGATCTGCTGAGGTTAGGACATAGAAAAGTCAATCACTAAATTTACATAAATGAAGCTTGCTCACATTTTCCTAAATGTGCCTCATCATCATTGGTTCACTTTTTTACATTCAGATCGTTTTAGTCATCCAACTTTGTCAATTTCAGTTCAGCATGATTCTTGTATTGTGAAGCCTGCATAGTATTATGTCTAAATATATTTTTGTGCTTGGGTTTTCATGTCTTTCTGTGCCTTCTTAGCTGATTTTAACACTTTACGTGGTGTTTACAGTGGACTAAGGAAGATGGGCTCCGCCAGGCTGCCGCAGCCAATCAGTTCATCCCATTAAACACCAACCCAAAGGAAGTCCTGGAAATGAGGAATAAGGTATCACAGCTTTCTTTAGTCGTAGGCTTCAGCTGGTTTCTTGCTCATTTGTACTTCATAAATAATGTTCTCCTTTTTGCTGCTTGTACTTTAAAGACTATCTAAGGCTCCTGGTGTGCATGGAAGTACATCGAGCAGGATGCACTTATTGTGAATGATCATATTTCATGAGTTAAAATGTTGTTTGTAGATCCGGGAGCAGAACCTGCAGGATATTAAGACAGCAGGACCCCAGTCTCAGGTTCTGTGTGCAGGCACTGTGGGGGATCGCTCCTTCAACCAGGTCAGTCTCTACTTGGCTCTTGAATACCTCCCTGCTACAACTATCCTGACCTGGAGATGAATATACGTCTCATACTTATGAAGTAACTGGGTTTTTGTCACGCTTCTAATGAGATTAAAACAAAGTCTCCTAATATATTCTGTCCAGGTCTGGAGTCGCCCCATATACCAAGATGCTTCAATGTGTGAATATTGTGCATAAAGTTGTCCCGGACACTGAGCTGTAACGACAGAAATTAATTGAAATCAGACTTACCCATTACAATCTGACACCTGACAGAATAACCTCAAATAACAGAGCAAAAACATGTCCTCCATGTTGTTTACCAGAGCATGGGGTGACTTTGTAACTGTGACATTTTTTTGACCACAGAGATTGTCAATCTGGCAGGTGAGTAGTATGTGGGAGAGGTAACCTCACTCTGCTCTCCAAACCTGCCAGCTCAGGCTGTGTCCATATTCATACATTGTCTGTGAGCGTTTTTATTTGGTTTGCCTTCTCTGTTTCGGAGTTCAGAGTCACGGCTGTTATCTGTCCCAGCATTTGCAAGCCGGTCATTTTGGTGTCTTGAAATGCTAAACAAAATCCTCATTACAGTCAGATAATATGTTTCCCCTCTGTGCATGTGACCCTTTTTTCTCTTTTGAGAAAAGCAGATGCAAAAACATGAGAACATGTGTAAAATATTTATTCAGTTCAAGTTCAGTTTGCATGGCTCACCCTTCCTTCACTATGGAGCTCGTAGCTCAGGTTTTCCACATTTGTTAAATGGACTTCAAAAGTGTTAACCCAAAACACTAAGCGGAGCAGAACATGGGAAAATGGAGACAGAGCCGAGTAAGTTTATCAAGTCCTAGAGGTAACAGAAACCTCCCCGGTGCATCAGCAGTAAAGCCAAAGGAGGTACTGATGAGCTTATATGATCCACATACTGTATAGCACCCCCTTGTGTGAACACTTTGCCTTTACAGTGCATGCTTCTGGCTACCTGTCCCATCACTGCCATGCTTTTCATAACCCCGCGACTCTTTTTAGAACCATCTCTCTTTGCATGCACTTCCAGTATTTGTGTATGTTTGTATGGTATGTATGGATGCAGAGGTGGAAAGTTACTAAGCGCAGAGGCAGCTGAAATGTTATTAACCTTAAGTAAATGAATGCAACTACTTTTGAAAAAGCAGGATTACAGATAAGCCTGCAGCTGTGCTGTTACTGTACAAAAAGGAGGACTTATTTACTTTGGGCCTCCTTTATAACAGGAGGCTTCTGAAAGTTGAGCTCTGCAGAGTCGACTTTTTGAGTAGTAACCTCATGCCTGCCAGAGGATTACTTCTATTAAAGCACTTCTACTTGAGTGAGATGTTCTATTCTTTCCCCCTTTGTGCGTGTGAAAGGTGGTATGTTTATGAATGTTTGCACACATTCACGGCTGCCTGACAGACTGCTAATTTGAATGTGCTGGTGCTGAAGAGCTGGGTTATGCCTCCACCCCCCCTCACTGGGTTTACTATTGCAGGACGCCCCTCTGTCTGACTGTACAGACACTATTGATGGCCTCGATGTGTCCGAGGGGTCCTATAGTCCTGCTAAATCATTTAGAAAGGTACTTACTGCTCCAATCACAAATATTTTTCACCTGTCCTTCACATCATCCTCCAATCAGTCCTCTGCAGATAGGCACTTGATATTTGGATCTGCATAGATGAAGTGAAGCATAGTGTTAGACTGAGGCCATACTATGTCTCTTTATGTTTGTAGCATCATGTGACCTGGTCGTTTCTACATGTTTATTTATCTTAGAGACTTCGGATGCAGGTAGTTTTTTGTTTTCTTGCTAGCTAGGATATTTCAGGTTGCTGCTGATAGATGTTAAGTATAAGTTGCTGCTGTGACTCTGTCTGCAGAATAGATTTTATTATTATTTCCAACTTTTTTTTTTCTCAAGTTGAGATGAGCTGCGAAATGAGTTTAGATCCAGTGATGGTGGCGTTCACTGCATGTTTCTGACAGTATGTTGAACAAATTGCCTGAAATGAATAAGTGACTTAAAGGGATGTTTTTGGCTTAAGATATACAGTTACTGCAGGTGATTGTTAGTGCACGAAAGTCATAAATATTTGCTTCATCTTGACTGCTCTCTTGACTGCTTTACTGTTGGCTTGGACTGCTCCTTAGACCTGTCAGAGCTTTGCTGTATCATATGTACTACATGAAATAAAAAAAAAGCCAAATGCTGCTCTTTCATAATAAATAAAATGTCTTGTTTTTCATCGTTTTGCATCTTTTCTAAATTAGGCAGCAGCCTGACAGCTCTTACTTGTGCTCTTAAAATCTACATTTATTCACTTATGGCTCACGTTACTGCTAATGCTGAGTAACAGTTACATAAGCGCAATGCCTCTCTTCTGATAATTGCTTTTCAAATGTTTCTAAACTGCAGCCAGTTTTATATAT
Source organism: Stegastes partitus (assembly GCF_000690725.1). NCBI lineage: Eukaryota > Metazoa > Chordata > Actinopteri > Pomacentridae > Stegastes > Stegastes partitus. The sequence continues at coordinate 52,264 of NW_007578880.1, read as the reverse complement.
TGGTATATACTTTGTATAAAAGAGGAATCTTTCCTCCCTTCATGCTCGGCTTTCCTTCTGTGTGTCCTAAAGGGCGAACTAATAACCGCATCCAAGGCCATCATCGAAAAGGAGTACCAGCCCAAGGTTATTGTCAGCAAGCAGGGCCCCAACCCCTTCACCAAACTAACCGACCAGGAGCTGGAGGAATACCGCAAGGAGGTGGAGCAGAAACAGAAAGGATCCGAAGGTAAAGTTGACGAGCGGAACAGAGAACGTGAAATTGAAAAAATATACTCCCCCCTCTTTGTATTCCTCTTTGGTATATAATTCTGGGTGGTCACAACTGGTAGAAAAATACATTTTGTATGTTTAGATTAGTAGACTTCACCTGCAATCTTTAGTCTTTTTACTGTGTTTAAGAATCTTAATTGACAGCCGTATAAACATAAAATTGATCAAACACTATCTATGATGAGTAATCTTTATATCTTGCTCTTATCTGATTTGACACATCATCATCAATGTGTTGTACATTTCACAGCTCCTTCTCTCTGTAATTGCTCACTTGGCATGCATCAAGAAATGCATCTTAATAATGTAGAATTTTTTAGAAGAACAATGATACTACTGCTATAATTCTACACAGCGAAGAATCAGGCAGAAGCCACGTAAGCTGCTGTCTTCAGCTTCACTTTGTTTTGATATCATATGTTTTAGGGTCAAATTAAGTGTGTTTAAAATGTTCAGAAAGGAAACTAAATGTATTTAAAGACTGGAAAAATAGCTGCCTTACTGCAGAATGATGCAGAAACCCAATGAGCTTCAGACTGGCCAAACTGTGATGTTATCTCTCCACACACACACATGGATTCACAGTGCAGGCACGAGACGATATTAGGGAGGAATCGACCTCCAACGTACCCGGTCCAGACCCTGAAACGGTGCCGAGGGGTCAGTCCTCTGTCTCAACACCTCTACAGTCTGCGGTTGACGCACCCAGCTTAGAGAAAGCCCAGCCTACAGCTACAACAGCAGCCTCTGAGCAGGAGTCTTCTTCTCTCGGCCCGTCCAGTGCGGCCGAGCCAGCTCAGAGCGGTGCAGACTCTGCAGGGACAGTAGCAGACGACGTTTTTTCGACTGGAGATGAGGTTTTTTCGGCTCCAGATTCTCCACATAAGGAGTTCCACTCTGCCGTGCTGCGAGCCCTCAGCAAGGAGCCGTCTGTGGTAGAGGCAGCTAAGGCAGGTCAGGCTCCAGGTACAGCAGATGAAGCGGAGTCTTGCCTAAACTCTGGCCTTCCACTTCCCTCCTCCCCTGCTCAGCCCTGGTCCGTCTTACTACATGCCACTGCACTGGGAGACTGGGGGTCCCCGCCTGCTGTGTCTTTTCCTGTTTCTGAGGGTTTGGAGTCTGCTGCCATTTTTTTTTTTCCATGTGCAAGCATCCTCCCCACCCACAGTTCAGTCTCTGAAGCCTTTGCTTGATTATTTTTTCCCCCCTCACCCCCCTGTCTCTGATGTCTTGTTCAAAGACATCAGAGCTCTCGCAGATCAGATACCTTTCTGCAGTTTGATTGGACGAGGAGCTGAAGAGAGAATGTTTGGAGTAAAATCAAGCCCATTTTAAGATTCAAACCCATTCCCTCTCTTTCAGGGTTCTCACTTAAGTGTAAAAGCGCTTTTGCTATGAGGTGTTTTGCTAACTTTTGAGGAAGCCGCATCTGAGCTCAGTCATCCAATCAGAGTATCCCATGTGTGGAAAGCAAATAATGGTTCTCCTTCTCTTCCTGCTAACCTGTCTTGGTTATATCTTTGTTGGTGTCAATCTCCCCTCTGTGCATCTGACTAATTTCCATTAAAGCCAATGATTTAAATCGGGTCTACAGGTTATTTTAAGGTTGATTTAGTGGGATCTGTTTGCAAAGGTTTGCAGTGTTCTCCTGATCAAAGCTTCCTCCCTGGTTTGGTTGTTTGTGTGATCATCCCTTTCCTTTGTGTTGCATTGCTGTCGATGTTAACTCAGAATTGTTCTCTGACGTCAAATTTGGTGTTTAGGCCAAAAAAAAACACTGGAAATTATAAATCATTTTTATTGTGGATTCATTAAATCCCTTCATCACTGATCTTTTCTGTTTATTTGGCCTAAATAGTTTCGCATTATTTCATTTCTGCTGATTTTCTTTCAGATCCAGATCCAGATGCAGAGCAGCAAGTAGAGTCTGAGGAGGAGCCCAAAGGCCCAAAACCCACCTCCACACCACCCAGCACCCCGGTCAGAGCAGAGGAAGGTAAGTTGGCGCGACATACTTGACATACCCGGCCTGGTCCTGCCTGGTACAGCATGGGTTTGTCCAGCTCCTCCTGCTGGGTGGTTTGGGTGTTTCTAGAGTTTACAGAAGGAATGCAGAGGATCCTGCCTACCCACCTGCCTGTCTGTCTGGGGGTCTGTTGCCGTTGTGGTCTTTAATAATACTACTACAAGTGTTGTGCTGTGTTTTCTGTAATAACAGGCCAAGAGGTTTAAATTATTTAATCAGGTTCATGTTATGAGCAGTGGGATATTACAAGGGCTGATATTCAGCCAAATGTCTCAAGGCATAAAGGTAGGAAATAGACCATTAGTGAACTATTGAGTTAAATAAAATAGGATTTTATCTGAACAACAACTCCATTTAGCAACACCCCAGTGCAGACTTTTAAGTTTTGCTTTTATTTTATTTTATTTTCTCCCTCTTGGTCTTTATTACTATTGGATTACACCTATGTCAGTAGTATCATTCATGATGATACTAAGACTTGCCTTTAAAAACAGGAATTTAAAGCTTGCAGGTAGATTTTCATAAATTAAAAAATTGAGGAGCTTCATTCAGCAAACTCACCTGTAGTCAGTGTGAGGGGAGAGGAAGGGGATGAGTAGATGTGATCGCAGGTGTAATCTAATACCAGAAATGTTGTTATATAACATATGTCTCTCTGTACAGTATTTCCCCCTTCACTTCCATTCGCCATCTTTTTGGGGTCTACTAAGAATGGTTCCCAACCATTCTTCTTTTTATTTTTTATTTTCCCAAAATCTGCTGGTGTTATTTTTTTTTTTTTTCTCTTTCACATTTTTATTTTTTTTATTATTTAACACGGTGCTTGTGGTTTGATCTGCATAGACATTTGTTTCTACTTGTGCTTTTTCTTCTTTGTGGCTGCGATTACAATCAGGAGATGGAAATACAAAAGAGTACCTGTTGCCATAGTAAGTATGTACTGTTCCACCTCCTCACCACCCTCCTAATTACCTGTCACCCTCCACGCCTGTGTTTGATCATGACCCTTTTTTTTCTTTGCATGGCTTCAGTAGCAGAGCTGTCCTGTGGTCTGAACTAACCCGTTTGCTGGGGTTTATGACTGTTCAGTTGGTTCTCTAAACTCCTCTGTATCTCTTTTCTTGGCGGTTAATGGGGGTTATTTCAGAGCTCCTCTCTCTCTCTTTACAAACTTTAAATGACCATGGCAACCAAACAAGAAATGGATATCTTATTACGTTTCCCTTACATTCTTATTTCCTTAGATCTGCAATATCATGCATTGAAGTCCCATCCGAGCTGAATGATAGCGACCTGGTCTAAATGAAAGTGGAGGATGTTCCTGAAGTAAACCTCACAACCTGCTGAATCTTTTACATTAGATAACCTCTCTTTTCTTCCTGTCAGTTATTCACTATTGAATTAACCAACCTCTCTCGCACATAAGCACATCCTATAAGTGTTATATACCACTGTATACTCCTGTCTCATGGAAAAGTCAGGTAATGTTTTGAATTTTGTTGAATGTTGTTTGTCTTACAGACGCGTCCTTTACCAGGTACATCAGTGCTTTCTTTGAGTGTCGCTTTCCAACCAAACTTGCGGCTGTTGGTTTAGCTTGAGAAATGGTTGAAGCCTAAAGCTTGGCTGTGTGGTGCTTAGTCTCCATTTTATCTGTCTGTGTTGTTCGGCCTCATCTCTGTCCTGACAGACATGAGAGGTGTAAAATGAAGACTGATGCGTAGTGTGTTTTCTGGGTTCTTGTTCCTCGCTTAGTCTCTGTCGCATGTGAGCGATATTAAAAAAATGAGCAAAGCTGTAGCTGGTTTGCAGCTGGCTGCACAGTGTGAGCTTGTAGCAGTGTTTCTGGATGCTGTTAGAACCACTGATCCCTGAAGCAGACCTTTCGTGTGCAGCACAAATCTCTCTGCTGGGAGTATATTAAAAGATCAGCACAAGTTAATAGAAGAGCCTCACTGAATCATCGCAGACACTTTGTAAAATTTAAGTTTCTGCTGTTTTTTTTGTCTCAAATAGTTGTATCTTCCATTTCCAAACAACTGAAGCTGTAATGGGAAGTAAAAAGACTCATTGCTACATGGTCATGATAGCTTATATATGGACATTTTCAATATTTAGAAATAAAGCAATATGCTCAGGAAAATGGGAACTGTGTGAACAAAAGTTGCAAACACTCTACCAAGACTCCAGAGAAGAGTTGTAGTTAGTTGTTATGCTCCCAGCATCTGGATTAAAATACAATAACATGTAAAACCGTACTCACTGGTCAAGGCTTTGTGGCTCCTGTTGATAATTCAGCACTTATTGCTTCTTGAGAGCTGCTCCTGTTTTGAATTAATTCCAATTTATCCGTTTCTGTGATGTATAATCTCAACTCACTTTGCGGTTTCGTTATTAAAATCTTTGGGGAGAAAAAAATAAAAACAAAACGCTGTGGACTTTCATTTGTGTTTGTTCTGTTTGTCTGTTTCATTTGTGTTTTGTTTGTACACAGGGTACAAATGAGCAAGGGAACTGCACTCATTAAGATTTCCCTGTTGAAATGAAGGTAAAGCAGAAATGCCGTGTCCCAGCTTGGAGAGTAAAAAGAATCAGAGAGGAGAAATCCTGATAAGTGAGAGCTGTGTGGTGTTTATTGTCACTCCACGAGAAAAACTTTGTAGTTGGAGTGTGTGGTGTAAAAGCAGAGCATCTTGGTTTGGCTTTTGTCTGAGGAAAGGTGCAGGACATGTGTTGTTTAGTTTTTACTGAGAAGTTTTTTGAAGTTTTTTAGATTAAAGAGTACAAAGTTTAGAGTGTCCTGAGGTGATTTATATACATCAGTGTCACATATAAATTAAAGTGAGGAGAAAATGGATGCTTTTTATGTAGAAACTCATGTGGTGTCTTCAGCCTACCCAGTGGTTGATTTGTAGCGGCCTCTGTTGTGAGCTCAGCAGTGCATATCCATCAGTTTGTCCTCCGAGATCAATAACTCTCCTCATTCTGCCCCCACCAGAGTCCTTGCCAGAACAAACTTTTAAGGATGAGAGCGACGCAGCCACCCTGAGACAGACCCTTCCAGATTTAACACCTGACGACCCATCTGACGCTCCAGCACTTCCTGCCGAAGACTCCACCTCGGCCCCTGCCGCTGCAGACGCAGCCGAGGGGGAGGAACCCGCTGACGCTGGCGACCAGGAGGGAGACGAGTCTCCCAGCAAATCGCCCTCCAAAAAGAAAAAGAAGTTCCGCACTCCTTCCTTCCTAAAGAAAAACAAAAAAAAGACAGAGTCCTAGATTGGAGAATGTTGGATCGGTCCTCAAGGCTGGCCTCAGCTTCTTTTCATTTTCGCTTTTTGTCTGCTATCATCGCACCCTTCGAGCAAGCCACAGTTACACGCAGTTATTGCTTTTTGTTGTTTTGATATCATTCGTTGCTGGCTTATTAACCTATTTTTCCTCGTTAGTGTGTGCCAATTTTGTATACAATGTAAAAATGATTGCATAAAGGTTTTTAATTATTAGAGGCTTTTAGTTGTGAGTGAGTGATGCATTCTGTCTTGTCCACTCCATCTGGCCTTTTATGCATGTCTATTACTACAAAGCCCACACTCTTGATGTGAGGTTTTAGGGTTTTATCCCTCTTTTTTTTTTGGTTTTTTTTTAAAGAATAAGTAATACTAAATCATTGTAACCACTAGAATGTATTGGGATTGTATCAAAATATGTCAAAAGTGTCTTTTAAAAAAAAAAAACAGTGAATGCAGGAAGAGAAGCTTGTACCCTGTCATTTAACTGGTGGTAAATTCTGACAGCGAGAACTACAAATTGCATAGTTCTAATTGTACCCCTGAAGCTGTGCATCCATGTAATTACTTGTTTGCAGACCAAGAAGTGCGGTTTGCATAGCTTCAACAGACTATATAATACTGGAAAATGTGTCCATAATGCAATATTTCTGATTAAATAACTCAGTACATTCAATCTTATCACATCTGGACGTTTGTTTACTTTTTTTTTTAATGCTTCAAATCTTCTACCTACACGGCCAGATTTGTTGTGAAGTGCTTACAATCTCGATATGATGTGGAAGTTCGGTTCAATCTTTCACAAACCACATTCCTCAGAATTATCCGTCTGAGGTGCTGCAAACATGCAGATGATATTGTCTGAACCTTTGACGTTGCGCATAGTTCACAGCGAAATGTGAGTCATCCCTGGAAGCGCGAGCATCCGTTGTGCTTGTTGATTATTCCGAGGGTTGATGTAATGTATCTGCTACTGGCTAGAAGTCTTTAATATGAAGGAATGTGTAAAAAAAATAATGTGCTTTTCATTTCTTCTGATTATTTCAGCTTGGCTTTGTTTTGCTTTTTCCCCCCTTGGTTTCTCCTCGTCTCTGAAGGTCAGAAACAGACAGCGATGCTACACATTTCATTTTGTTCCTGATTGTGTCATTTTGTCGTTCTTGTGCTTTTTCTCACATCGTAGATTGAGCCATGATTTCTTGCTGAGAGAGAGCACTGTGAAACTCCTCTTTGTTTTTGTTTTTTTAAACCACTGTTTGGGAACCCATACCACATGTTTTAGCGAGTCACAGTCAATCATAGATGCAGTTATTACATAAATGACAATGTCACTGTTACAAACCAAGCCGCGCGATCAATCATGTTTCAGAACCTTTCTCCTGGACTTTCCTGTGTTGAACTCCACTCTGAGCAGAAATACTTTGTGTGTGTTTTTCCAGTTGCAGTAAAGACACAAATGTACACTGGAGAATCGCTGTAATCAATAGATTGCAAATGAGTTGTGCTTGAGGTTGCAGGGCATTAATACCAAGGCCATTTCCATGCTTTGCTTAACTTGTGTTCAGTCCTCCTGTTTTAATGAAGGGTTTGTCATCTAAGCTTCACCTTATCCGATGTGCTTAACAGACCTTGGCCCTTTTTTTTTGTTTTCACTGCAAGTGGTTTACTTCCACGCTACGTATAAGCTGAGAACTAAACTCCTGAAGGACTGCATGTGGAGAGAGCTGAGAATGTGAGCTGTCCTATAAATGACTGTAACTACCCCTTATATTTGAGTTCTATTTTATTTTAGCGTTTGTGTGCCGATAACAATACTAAAGTCCTTGTAGTCATTTCAGTCAACCATAGTTTTTTTTTTTTTTTCTTTGCCGATAACAATACTAAAGTCCTTGTAGTCATTTCAGTCAACCATAGTTTTTTTTTTTTTTAAATCTCATAACTATGCTGATTTGTATTCTCTGTCCGAACTACTTCCAATTTAAATGTGTCTCATCATTATACCATCTACAGACTTAATACTTCACCTCTGTTTTCTCATGGTTGCAACCATGAATAAAAAAAAACACTACCTTGAAAATCAGTATTGTGTGATTGGAGTCTTTTATGAAGAATCTCAGGGAAATATGCTCGGAGCAGACGTCTTTTTTGCTATTGCACGATCAAACGGGTTGGTAGAGAGTTCAGTGGAAGATGAATCAGCTTTGTCAACTAGAACAATAATTTAGTTTTATTGTCAATTTATTTGCTGAATTAGAATTACTAGTAATGGGTTCAGAGTATTCAATTTCAAATTTTACTCACAATGGACTAATGGACAACCATAAGTACTCATACAAGATCCAAGCACAGAAAGCAACACTTCTTTAACACATTTATGAATACATTTATTAATAGATTAAAAGGTTTATTCTGCCCAAATAGTATTTGCTGATGAATGGTTTATTGTTTAAAAGGTTTATTTCACCCAAAATATCACTTTCTGTGCAAGCACTTATAGTTTAATAGGTTTATTAAGCTCAAAATACAACTTTATGCTCGAGTATTTATAATTTTCATTATGATTACGCTGAAATAGTACTTTCTAATGAACAAGTTATGGTTTTAAATGTCCAAATCGTACTTTCTAATGAGCATGTTAGGGTTTTAATGGTATAATCGATCCAAAATACAACTTTCTGTCCAAGTACGTACATTTTTAAATGGTTTATTCACTCCCAATAGTACTTTCTGACTAAAAACTACTATTGTATTTCTACAAGTAGTGATGTGGTCCCTAAAATGCAGAAAATGCTGTTCTGCTGCTCTACTTGTGTCACCTTTGATTATACTTAAAGATGAACTTCCGGTTTGGGACACTGGGGGCGCTGCAGTTATTTTCAAACCGGAAGTGTCTCTTTTCAGCGTCATTGTTTTCAACTTTGACCTCCGGCTGTGCACGCTGGAAGATGGAAACCCAGTGAAACAACGTGGATAGTGAAATATTAAGCTAATATTTAATAAACTGAGGTTTGGCAGAGCGGTACAAGCCCATGTTTTGTTCCGACTGGATTCAGTGACTTGATTCCTGAACGCGGCTAAACGGTAAACACTTTATCTGTGATAATGTTAGCTTGTTTACAGTCTGTCGACGGTTCACAGCGAAGCAAATTATGTGTAAAGTAGCTTTAATTTGAACGTTTTGGTTCTAGAGTCGTCGTTTTCCAAATTTATTAAATACATTTTTTACATTGAGTAAATCAGAGTCACATTTATACGCCAGCATTGACCTAAAATGCTGTAAATGCTAACCGTTAGCTAGCATCCTGAGACTACACAAGAGGTTTTTCCTTGTTATCTACACCATAGTAGTCATACGAAACTTGACAGGTCCAGAAATTATAATTTTTATCATTACAGCAGCATAAAAAGTCAAATTACGAACAACCAGAACAGACAAAGAAGCGGTTCATTGGTCCACTTGTGTTACAGATGGGGAAGCCACAGAAGAAGAGGAGCCTTGCTGACAAGGTTCGCAAAACCAAGACTTCCACCGAGATCAAAAACAACCCATTTGAAGTGAAGATCAACAGAAAGAAATTTGATATTCTCGGCAGAAAAACTAAACATGATGTGGGTCTGCCGGGTGTATCTCGATCCAAAGCCATCACTAAGGTAAGAGACAACAACCTCATGAGTTAACCACACCTCCTCCATTTACCTTAATGCACATTTCAAGGACCTTGTCATTTGAATCTATTTTTTAACATTAGTAGCTGTTTTATACTATGTAATATAATTAATACATGTATTTTAGTGATAGTCTTTATGGTGTGGTTTTGTTGTGCTGCCCCATGCAAGGTAAATATACAGATCGTAGTACCCAGCAGTTAATAGTGTATTCTATAAACTGTCTCAAAAGTTATTCATGATGCAAAGATAGATAGTCATTTGTGGCCTTAAATACCATCTGCATGTTAATACTGTGATTCAAATCTGGCAGTTGATTGAAATTATGGTTAGTGCTGCAAACTGTTCATGCAAAAAAAACAACAACTATTATTTACAGTTTTATTGGACAGTTCTTTAGTAGCTGATCGGGTCTCTAATAAATCAACTGCCATCAAATTATAGTTCTGAAAGTTCATGATATGTGTCTTATGAGTTTACTATACTACCTGTAACTTCTCCCAGATATAGGAGCTTGTTTTAGCACTAAAATACTTTTAATTTTTAACTCCTAGCTTTAAGACTTTCATAAGTTTCTCTTCACTTTAGGGGATACTTCTAGCCTTAGGATGTTTTGATCTAACACACTTTACATTCAGAGAACTGCACATGTGAGCAGAAGTAGTCAAAGGAGTTAAAAATGCCTGTAAGAATTTGGCTGAATAAAGAAAAAAGATGGCAAACTCTAAATATAGAATAAACAATTCTGTAGTTTGATGGAATGAAAAACACAAAGAGGGATAAAATCTTCTGTCATAGCACTATATCTGGCAGCCATTGGTCACAGCTCACTATCCGTTTAACACTATCTGTGCTGTGAAGCCTGGTGCTCACAGTATCATACTGGGAGAGAAATTTTCCACAGGAGAGCTTTGTAAGAACAGAGGGAACTGTGAATCAATCTAAATACAGGCAAAAGTGTGAGCAAAAGTAAAATTTTCGTCTTAACTACAGTTTGCCCCTAATGTATGATTTTGAATGTGTATATGTGGTGCAGCCTTCACTTAAGTGTAGTTGCAGGTTTTTTGTGTGCATGTTTACCTGTGAAGGAGTGGACCTAATCATAAGCTTGATTTTTGACGTGCAGAGAAAAGAGACCCTCCTGAAGGAATACAAACAGAAGAACAAGTCCAACAAATTGATTGACAGACGTTTCGGAGAGTACGACACCAAGATGGCACCAGAAGACAAAATCCTACAGAGGTTCGCTATGGAGAGACAGGTCAGTGATGTGATAATGCTTTTCTTATTACCTGAAAGGACCCACTGGACACAGGTTACATGGAGATAATAATAAAAAAAAAAAAAAAAGAAGCCAAGCATACAGCGTAACGTATTGACAAATTTTTACAATATCAGTATTTAAGATCTAGTTTTTTACTAGCTTGACATCGTTTTTGTGTCATTGTGTATATTGTAACATTTTGTTGGTAGTTTAGTTTATTAGTTCCTGTATCTGACATGATTCATTGAGTTTTGAGGCCTTGGCTGCAGCTTGTCTTCACACCCAGAAGTATCAGAGTGGAAGGCCTCAAAAACACTTTTCTCCACTTTGTTTCTCTACGCTATAGAAGTGACAGTTAATAATAATCATGAAGGAAAAAAGAGCAAATTTGTCACAATGTTTATGCATGTACAGGAGTAGTAAGAGTCTGCTTCTTTTACTTTTCATGGTCGTTTAGCGTACCCATGAAAAGAAGGATATGTACAACCTGAACGAGGAAGAAGAGCTGACTCATTACGGCCAGTCGTTGGCAGAAATCGAGAAATTCAACGACGCTGTGAATAGTGACGATGAATCAGAAGAGAAAGGCCTTTTATCAGGTGAGTCTTAACACCAAGTGAAGCTAAACATTCTGCATCCGCATGATTTTGGAACATTTTTGTGGTACCTTGAGCCTGTTTCCTGTTAAGCTCAAGAAATGTTTTTCCCTTATAAATAATGTATGTGGGGTGTTTATATCTGATCTTAGAAGTATTCACCAGTAGCTGCCCTTGTCTTGTGTGCTCCTTCAGTATTGTTACAGAAATCCATTTACATCATTAAAAAAAAATGTGATCCAAGCGTGTGTTGGTTCTAGTAAGTTACGATCATGAGAAAACATGATGTTTTTGTGCACAAAAATCCTTTGTGGCTGTGTTTTGTTTTTGTATGGCTTGTTGATTCCCAGCCCACAGTTTGATTTGATAATTCATATTACAGATGACAGAGCTGGCATGTATTAATGACAATATTTGTCTTTGTCACCTAGCTGAGCTGACTGCCTCCCACTTTGGAGGAGGAGGAGGCTTGCTCAGGAAGAAAACATCAGGAGACCAGCAGGAGGAGGAAGGAAGCCAGAGGGCCAAGTCCAGGCAGGAGCTCATTGAAGAGCTCATCCAGAAGTCCAAGCAGGAGAAGGTGAGCTGCCAACAGTCCTGCTGATGAAAACACTTTATTGCTTTGATGTGGATTCATGCTGACTTTTTTTTTTTTGCTGTGTCTTGAATTTAAGTTGAAAAGTGCACACAACTGATGACATTGTGGAATTTTAATTAGTAATTAGGGCTTTTTTTTTTTACTGACTAATGATTGCGGTGATATTCTAGAGGAGATGGCTGATGTTTGTGTTCATCCTCAGAGGGAACGACAGGTGCAGAAAGAGGAGGCACAGGAGCTGACGGAGAAGCTGGATCAGGAGTGGAAAAGCATCCAGGCCCTGATGGTGAAAAAGACGCCCAAAGCCGAACGTGTCGACACGCCAGAAGAGAAACCCAAAGTAGGGATATGCCCATCAATCAACAAAATGCAGCTTTCTTTTTTTGTTCCTCCTTTGTCAGACTTTGATATTCCCTTGATCTCTGCTTCCTCTTTGTACGTTCTAGCTGGAAGAATATGACATGATGGTCAGAGAGCTCGGCTTTGAGATGAAGGCTCAGCCCTCAGAGAAAATGAAAACCCCAGAGGAGCTCGCCAGGGAGGAGAGGGAGAAGCTGCAGAAACTAGAGGTATATACAGCGCAGAAATGTGCTTGCAGTTGCTGAAAACATTAATTGTCATTTAATTAGATTTTTACATCTTAATGCTCTGTGTGATGGATTTCTTTTGCTCTGTGTTTTCTCCAGGCTGACCGTCTGAGGAGGATGATGGGAGATGAAGTCGGGGACAGTACACAGAGTCAGATCCACATTTCTGCAGATGACCTCAATGACGGCTTCATCCTGGACAAGGACGACAAGAAGACGTTGTCTTATCAGGTATGGGATGGCACAGGACAGCAGCTTTGTGTGTCCTCAAATTAATTGCAGTTTTTCTGTTGATACAGAGTTTGTTTTCTTCTCACGCATAGGATGGAAAATGGAACATTGGGGAGGAGCTGGAGGAAGATAAGGATGAAGAAGAAGGAGAGAGTGGCGAGGAAGAGGAATCGGATGCAGAGGAGGACGGTGAAGATGGAGAGGAAGATGATCAAGAAGAGGAAGAAGAGGAGGAAGAAGGGGGCAACAGTGAAGAAGAAGAAGAAGATGGCCACTCAGACCTGGACTCTGAGCAGGAAAGCGAGAATGAAGAGGGAGAACAGGAGGATGAAGAGATCAGTGCCCAACCGAAGAAGAGTCTCACCAAAGAGGAGATGAAGGCCCAGCAGGAGGCAGCCAAAGCAGAGCTCCCATACACATTTGCTGGTAACCACACCCATTACTAAATAGATTTTAAAGAAGCAGGATAGTCATATTTAGGTGACTCTCTTTTTATGCTATTGGTGTTTACGTCTGATTTTGATAAAAACATTGCCGTCATATAAGTGTCTTAAGTGAAGCTTAGATTAATATTTATCACCATTTTCCCCTCACAGAGCAATCAATAATCCTTACTTTTTTCTTATATTCTGTGTGTCTTCTTCCCAAAGCCCCAGAGAGCTTCAGCGACCTGAAAGATTTGCTCCACGGTCACACCCCTGACAACCAGCGCCTCATTGTGGCCAGGACTCAGAAGTGCAACCACCCCAGTCTGGCTGTAGGCAATAAGCTCAAACTGCAGGTACAACATACAGCAAGCGACACATTTCCATAAATTACTGCGGTGCCTTTTCTGTTTATATCTTTGTTGCCAGGCTCAGAACTTACAGTCTCATCTCTGTCTCAGAAACTGTTTGGTTTTCTGTTGGAGTACGTTGGAGAACTGGCCACCAGGAGTCCACCTGAGCTCACCACCGTAGATAAGCTCATACCGTGAGTTCAAGAAGTGCCTCTCTTTCTCAAGTTTTCCTCTGTATTCAAGTATTTAGTTCTCAGAGCTATTTGTCTGTTTTTTCACATTTTTTCCCCCCCATTTCTGTAGTGAGTTGTACGGTCTGTGCCAGATGTTTCCACAAGCAGCCTGTCAGGCCATGCAGAGCGTCCTCGCAGATGCTGGTCACAGCATGGAGGAAGTGGTCGAGGTCAAAGGTCATGCCGGTTTCCCCACGCTAGACATGGTACACATTGTTTGCTTTGAATACTAAAAAACATTTGCAATATCCCCAGAGTGTGTGCAGATTTTAGAGGTTTTAAAATGTTACTTGATTGAGTTTGTGATAGTTTTGTAGATCTGCACCATTTTAACAGCTAGAATCACTCTTGTTTCATTTACAAGTTGCTTTTGTTCACAATTGCTGATGGTCAGTGTTTGTACAGGATGAAAATCAGCAAAGAATCCTGAAAATCTTTAAGCTCTGTAACCCTGAGCCTGGGTGAGAACTGCGGGGACATATATTTTATCAGCTCTTTTCTTCTCTCATCTGATTTTGGCAGCTGAACAGTCGCACTGTTTGAAATGATTTTAGTCAAACTGAATCTGTGGGAGACATGAATAGGATTTTGAAAAGTGAGGGAGATGTATCTCCCTTCATCCCCAGTGGATGGACCCTTGTTCTTGGTATCTGTTGCACATTTGCACTTGTCTATATGACTAATGCAGCCATGTTTTGTTTGTTTTTGTGCTTTAAGCTTGTCTACTTGAAGGTGACGGCCCTGCTGTTTCCTACCTCAGACTTCAGACACCCAGTTACAACTCCAGCGCTGCTTTACATCAGCCAGATTCTCACCAAGGTACACACAGCCTTTGATATGGTTGTTATTGTCTGGGTTGTTAGAGCTGTTTTGATCTTCGTTGCTGCCTACCTGTGCCTGTGCGTCTGTTACTTCATCTCTGTAGCGTCTAATGAGGCTTCACCATCTGTCATTAATTTTAAATCCAGCCCTCATTCTTTTTTATTTAATCTTTTTTTTTTTTCTTGTGTGTTTACTTTTATCCCATATATACATGTAAAACCTTTACAGTTATTCAGGTTGGCCAGATCACCACGGGGAAGTTGTTTTCTTTCCTGAACTGCCGCTGAAACAGTCAGTGACAGTAAGAGAAACATCATGTTTATGTCTGTGTGTTTCTATCTTTCTTTCCTACTTTTCTAGTGTCCAGTGAAATCATTACAGGACCTAACATCAGGTTTGGTTCTGTGCTGTCTGGCGGTGGAGTACGTCTCTTTTTCGAAGCGCTTCCTGCCTGAGCTCATCAACTTCCTGTCTGGGACGCTTCACCTGGCAGTGCAGGACAAAAGTTCTCTAGGTAGCTTCACAGCACAAGGGCAACATGCATGTTTTGGTGCCAGCTTTGATAAAGTATGAAGCAGAACTGACATAGTTTGACATTGCAGGTTACACGGTGGTGCCACCTTTCAGGTCATCGGGGAAATACAGTGATCTGCTCGTGTTGTCGACCTCAGAGTCCTGCAAGAGCTGGAGCAAGAAAAGCCTGCCGCTGTCCGCTACACAACACCTGGAGCTCAACAGTGATCTCGACAGAGACAACCACAGGTAGGACGGCAGGGCAGTAGAAACGGCAGTCAAACCTCAATACTACTGAAAGATTTTATATTTTTATTCACCGCTTTTCTGTGTTGCCACCACAATATAAAATAACAGGACTGTTCACAACAACATTGGAACAATTGGCTCTAAGGTACCATGTTAATTTGAATGAAAAAATAAAGCAGACAGTGAAGCTACATGATTTAACCAGATAAGATTCTGCTTTATGTTACCGAAAAATGTTTTTGTGCAAAACTCTTGTCTATCTGTTAAACATGAAACAACAGCCATGTTTTAAAAAAAAAAAAAAAAAAATCACCTGTGGACACTTGGAAGTTTGCTGATTATTGTGTTGTATATAATTAGTTTTATCTGTAAACGAATAAAGCCAGTAGATGTACTTGTCATTTTTACTATAAGTAAGCTAGTTGTCATCTGCATATCTTCCATTAGTCATGTTACTTTTGATTGACGCTAGTTAGCATTAGTGGTTAGATTCACTTCTTTGCAAGTCTGTAATTACCTACTCGCTGCACTAGATCTCCACCAGAACTCAGCAAGGAAACTAAAATGATATTAACTTTAATAAGATCTCCACTTAATTTCTCCCAGGCTGCTAAACTCAATACTGAACTGCATTTGAACTGTAAGAACTGTCCTCCTTCTCTCTCTTACTCCAAACGCGTCATAGAGGAATCTCTTGACAGGAGCAATGATCACAAAACACAACTCTTTCCATGTAATTATGGACTTGTGTGTAATGATAAATCTGTCGTTTTTCTGGTGCTGTCACCTTTATTTTACCACACAGGTGACTAAGTAGATTTAAATATTTCAGCTGGACCTTATTGGCTCACTATTTCATAATAGAAAATCTTACAGTGCCTTAACTGGTCATCAGAATGGAGGATGTACCGAAGCCATGCAATAACAGAGATGAACACGTTTCTGGAGACAATTACAGGCACAGTAGGAAATCAAGGAGGGAGCAAAGGTGTGAGAAAATCCTTTATCTTCTTCACACTGCTTCTCCTGTTTATTTTGGATCTGAGTACGACCACCAAAAAATGAAATGGCTCCACTGGAAGAGGAGAAGTGAGGCTGATTAGTGACCTTGTATAGAAGTGAAAAAAAAGAAAAGCTCGTTTATTTTTTCAGCAACTCTAAACTGAAGCACACAAACATGCACTTATACAGATTTCTCATCTAACTTGTTGCTTTGCAGCATTTTTCATGAAGTAACACGTTCTGCATGGCTGATAAAGTATCACCAGTTATTATTATCATCATGGCCACCGTTGTATGGATATGAAAACCCAAGATAGTCCATCAGACTGTGTTTACCTGTGCACGCTGTACGGCTCAGAACTGATGCATCCAATCATGTGCTCGTGATGAGTCGCCAGCATGGTTTCACACAGCAGCTGGTGTGTGGGCACAAAGCAGAGCTCGCAAACAGGCTTCAGCAAGCCATGATTGTGCACAGTTTGTGAGAACATACATTTTTATTTGTACCCAACTAAAATTAATACTTCTAGCATTTGAATAAACACTCAGAATGAAAAACATGTTAGAAAGAAATCGTTTGCTGTCTGTGTTTGTAACAATGGCCCAAAAAAACCCAGCAAATTATCTATTGCATTAATTTGAAAGCAACACTTGTTTTCAGTGTTTAATTTTGTAATAATGCAAATTAAGTCTTGCTGTGTCTAATTAGACGCTCAGTAAATCATCGTCTACGCTTTGCCTCGCAGTCTGATCTTGGCCAATCTCCTGCACTCTGTTATGACCTCAGTGCTTCATATGAGCCCTGCTCCTCACACCTGGGTGCCCAGTTGTGTTCTAATTTCTGCATTCCTTCAGGCCGTCCAGTGACACACACACACACACACACACACACACACACACACACACAC
>NW_007578880.1:13347-34970 GCF_000690725.1 Stegastes partitus | reverse complement strand
GGTACAGGAGAAGTAGCAGAACCATTTTTCTCCTATCTTGGAGTGTTTTGCATCTTTGTTGCCCTTCAGAACAACAACTAGTGGTTATTGATTCTCCAAGAAAGATGCATGCACAGTAAAACAACGACACTGCTCAGCTGCTGCGAACCACATGGTTGCTTTAGATTGCTGTGAAGCTTTACACAGACGTTCATAGTGTCTAGAGGATGCATCCTAATGACACTGATGTTTCCTGTTGCTCCACTGGGAGGTCAAAGATTTCACTTAACCTGTAAAATATCTGTGATATTTGCTCATTCATATCCCCCTTAAGATGCACTGTAACAGTTCTGACTTATCGTTACACAGGACTATAATTTTTCCCACATTTGTACAAATCAAAAGACGCATGCGTGAGCTTGCAAATTTTTGTGACAACTAATGCTGCCATCATCTGCAATCTGCATGTGAGCAGTACTTCTGTGAAAAAGGCCCCAGATACATGCAGGAATTACACTGTGCATATGATTATGTGCATAAAGTGTGCATTCTTGCCCCTACTTATATACTTCTACAGATGTGCACTTGCTCATATTACCACACACACACATCTATACACCGTGTTCAGCATGGTATTATATTTACAGACACCTGCCGGAACATTTTAAAGTCCAGTATCTGCAAAAAGACAGAACTGACGTATGTGAAAAATGGATTTAGGGAGTGATTTGTGTCATTTTTGTACTTGGCTCAGTTGAAGAGGTCTGACAGATCAGGGTTAGGAAGGCTCATAAACAATGAGACAGACTGAGTTATAAAAGTTGAAATGCTCATCGTGTTTGTATCTCCTCACAGGTTGATGTGTTTGTCTACCTGCCTGGACCTGGTGAAGAGATGCTGCCTGCTCTACAAAGACCTCACATCCTTTAAGCACATCTTCCAGCCAATTAAGACGCTTCTTTCCAAACATCTTTCCGCCCAAACGTTACCAGAGCCTTTGCAGGTTCGTGCCAGATTGGTTTGATGAAGCTGTCGCAGTTGTTCTCTTTGTATCTTTCGTTGTCTGGTTATTACAGCGTTAGTTTGTTTTTGTTGCAGGAGCTTCACAGCCAGATCCTGGAGAGCATCAGCGGCGCTCCTCTGACTTGCATTCCGCTAGTTTTTGAAAAGAAGAAGCCTATTCCTCTGAAGCTGTTCACACCAAAGATTGTTGAAGTGTAAGCACGCTGAGGAATTATCCATCCAGATCTGGCAGTTTATTTATTCATGAATTTGTAGGTGAGCACGTGTATTTGCTCGTGTTGTATCTGTTTTTAAACATCTCATTTTTATGTCGATCAGGTTGGACTACGGAAAGAAGCGCGGCAGCTCCAGAGAGGAGAAAGAAAGGGAGCGACTGAAGCACAAGTACAAGAAGGAGTTCAAGGGCGCTCTGAGGGAGATCAGGAAGGACTCGCGCTTCTTGGCCAGCGAGAAGCTCAACGAGGTCATGAACAGGTATGAACAGAACACTGTGTCCACGTAGGAGAGTACATTAAACGTTCTTGCATCTAACTCGTACAAATTCTGTGTTTCAGGGATGCGGAGAGAAAGAGAAAAGTGAAAGAGCTCTTTGGCAGCTTGGCCACTCAGGAGGGAGAGTGGAAAGCCCTGAAGAGAAAGAAGAGGAAGTGAAATATCGATTGATCGCCACCAGTTCTCTCCATCGCCTCTGCTTTTACATACGGACTTCTCCATTTGAGCTGTTGGTGTACACGGATCAAATTAACTCTTTGTACTAGTTTTTTTTTTATTATCATTATCCTTCAGCGTCCTCGTTAAACACACATTTTATACTGTTTGAGAATTCGCTGTCGTGATTCACCGTCAAATGTGGCCGACGTAGGCGTCTGACGTGACAATTGGATCCTGTTGTTGGAGGTGTCAGTCAGCGGAGCGGTGACTATTTTGATGACATTCTCCTTTCATGATAATGTGTGAAAATACAAGAAAGAATAAATACCATTATCTTTGCTGTGTCACATGTCCTGTCACCGATGCATCCATTCCCCACTAAACCAACCAGGATTTAATGTTTAACAAAGTCACAGTTCAATGCTTTTGATAGAACTACAAACATCAAGCTTCATTTTACATGATGTTCGCCAGGTTCTGCAAAGTAGAACATTCTGATTATTCACAGGTTGTCTTTAGAAGGAGTGCAGGCGGCTGTAGAGTCTGTTTATTATTCCTTATAATGAGGATGGAGAAAATACTAAACATAGAAGGAGTTGTAGGTTTAAAGGAATGCGGTGGAGTGGGTGTAGACAGGCAGGCTTCAGTGGCAGGAGGGAGCAAGGGTTTAATAGTGGGGTTATGTTGTGTTTATGGTGGCATTTACAGGTTCTTTATCAAAACAGTGTTCCTCTGACTGCGGCTTTACACGATGAATCTGGTATTACTCTATACTTTGCATATTATTAACAGATTTCTCAAGAAGCCCAGAACCAGCACTGTGAGTTCACCTCAGATAATTACCTTGTTGTCGACACTCTGCCCCAGGCTTGTTTATTCTGACTAAATTGTAAAAATGAGTCATAATGGACAGATTTTATTAAAAAAAAATAAAAAATACTCCAACAGCTAGGCTCTGCAGTTTTTGGCAAACACGAGTCAAACAGGAGGAAACTGTGTATTGTTTGGTGACAGTTGTCAGGAACAGGGAAGGATTAACCATATGTGATGCTCTAGTGAGTGTGAATGCCAGGATTGTGTTGTGGATTTAGTCATAATTAACTACAGTGGCTACGTTCATTGTAAAAAAAAAAAGAGAAGGAATTGTTGTTAAAAGATGATGGTTCAGTTCAACATATCCCTTCAAAACGTGTCTCTAAGCATATTCTAATGTGTAAATGCCTCTTGTTTAAAATAAATCCTCTTTATGGGCCATTCACACCACACAGGATTAAAACAGGACACGTCACTGCGACGTTGTGGGATGGTAAACAGGTATTACGTGGTAGTCTGGCAGGAAGAGCGGGTTGGACTTTGCTCGATGTGGTTTTTCTTGTTGACACGTCTGTGGCTCTCTGTGAATGCTTTACAGTAGCACCGAAATGATTGCAGTCGTGTTCTTGTACAAGAGTGATCCCAAAGGTTCCTTCATCAGCAATTAAACATCCTCAATCTAGACTTTAAAGGCCCCTGCAGCCTAGAGGGACATTTAGATGCCTGCAAGAGAAACCAAGTGCTACGATTCAGTTTGATTTCAATTTCACTGCTGATGTTGTGGGGTTTATTTATTTTTTTGCAACACATTTCTTATTAAAATAAACTCACCTGTCGCGATAATGTTTCCAAGCAGATCCCCAGAGGTGCATCCAGCTTCAGCTTGATGGTCCGGTTTGCACACTGCCAGCCATCTGTGATCTGTTAATTTAAGGTGCTTGCCTGCTCTGCTCCCACCTTTCAGTTGAAGTTCGTTGGACATCTCAGTTCGCTGCTTCCTCACTGCACTGCACGCTGAATCTTCATGCTGCTTCAAGAGGTTGCCTCACCATAGATCTTCAGCTGAGGATCATATTAGCTTCTGCTGGAGCACGGCAGATTATTATTCAGGTATGTTGCAATGCCACTTGGCTGCCAGCTCATTATGTATATACAATATCACTGGATTCTGATTAAGTCATGTAAATGTGTAGTCATTAATCCACTTCCGTTGTTCCAAACGTACCATGAGTGTCACTCGACTGACTCACGCTGTCGTCACAGGACCCCTCTGCGTGGTCCTCGATGAACAATAACAACAGGGAGTCATCAGCTGCTTTTGCGACCGTGGGGCTGTTCCAGGAAACGGCAGTTGACAGGTACGTACAATTACAAGCGTGGATGGAAAAAAAAAAACCAACAACTTTGAGTCACAAAACTCCAGGCCTCTCGACAGATTCATTAGAGGAAAGTGCAGGCGAAGAGATTTAAGTGAGTCACTCTGTTGTTCGTTAGAGACGTAGACAGGATATGATTGTTGTGAATTCTCACGACAAAATTAGTGCAACAACGATTTTAAAAAAAAGAAATGGAAATAATGTATTCAGTCAAATTACTCCTAAACTTTGAGTGTTTTGTTTTTTGGCTCGAAATATGGTAGTGGACAGATGGAAAGAGTCTGTCACTGTAATGACACTGTATGCTGGAGTGTCAACCAGATAATTACTGGATTATTTATATTGTCATGTGTGTTATTAACAATATCAATATTTTCAAATTGACGTGATTTACTAAAATTCCTCAACCACTCAATATGAAGACACTAACTGAGTCTAAAGGGGAAAAAGCAGTAAAAGCAGATTATGATTATTTTTCACGTGTCATAATTCCTCCTCTCAAGCGCAGTGTAACGTTCAATCCCCCTGCAGCTGTAGACGAATGTGTTCGTGAGCAACAAATACCACAGTCCAGCTGGTGATATACTGCCAGACTAAAGGATTTGGCCATCTTAGCGTAAATGGAGCAGAGCTGTCTCTCGGAGAACAACATGTCGGAGGAGATGATTGCAAGGACAAACCTTTTTAAATACACGTCTGTCTCATTTTCCTTCCCGCTGTCGAGCCTACAGCTGGACAGCTGAATAGATCACACAGCGGAGGTCAACGCTATTCATTGTAATCAGGTTGTGGTTGGTTCTGTGGCTACAAGCAGGATTATTACTCCTTGTGAACCACATGCTAAAACACTTTCTTTTTTAAAATTGAAATTTACCAAAAATGACAGCAGATCCAATCTTAAGACCTTATATTCGTAAAATCCTAGAAAGAGGCTGACATCTCTTGTACAGCATTTGGTTCTTGGTGCATGATCAACATGTTCTTGTCTCTACCAGACGATCGTTAGGCGACACATTCATGCTTTCACACCCAAACACACTTTTACGCAAACATTGCTGCTGCTGCTGTTGGTGGAATTTGCTCATTGAGTTTTTTTTTTGCTTAATGACATTCAAATGAATTCAGTCACAGTAATTGACTTGTATTAGCAGGATTACTACTGATTACTGCCAGCGCTTGACATTAATATTAATTATTTCTATTTGTGACAATGAGAACATGATTATTTTTCAAAAAGGCACATTTTTATGGAGCAAAACTGAGGATTCGTGGAGGTCAGCTGATTGATTTTAGTTCAGCTAATTTATGACTATTAACCCCTTGGCACTCGATTAGACTCCTTCCTGCCCATTGCACCATAAAAATGACTCTGGGTCCATTATTGTCTGTATTAACAGAGTGACACAACACTGACCAGAGTCATCATTTTTTTTTTTTATCATATTGCATCTCCATCACTGAGCATGATATTATCCTAACAAGCAGACTCTCTTCACTTCAGCTGTTTTAAGACAACAGAAGGAGGGTCACATTTTAGGAGCATACTGTGCATAAAATCAGATATATTCTTAATGTAGTGGGCCCAGATGACAAAACACATACAAAGCAAAAGCACAAACATGATGGAAATGCTACAAATCATAAAATCACATAGGAAACATTAAAGTATTTTTCCACACTAACCTTTCAGTGTGTTGTGATGCAAGTGACCAGAGATGAAACTGGACTATTGCACCTCCTCCTTGCTCTGTTTTAAGCTTTAGAAAATCTCATTTATGACGGGGGATCTCAACCCATCTCTGGGCCTTTCACCAACAGCAGATGAGATCGTATAAAGAGAATGTGGAAGTGCAATTCTGAGTGGGGTTGAGGTCCTACTTAAAACCACAAATGCTTGTTGACTTTTGGATTGACTGTCTTTGTACGTTTGAAGTAAGTGTAGTAGGTAAGTCACCTGGTGGGAACAGTGAGGGGAGACCTCTAGGAAAGCTGTATAGTTTCACATTCTGGCTTTTTTCTCCCTTCTTCTAGATTTCTGCCTACTCTAGCTTTAACTGAAACGAGACAAGTGGTCGCAGCCACTAGTGATGAGCTCTTAAAACGCCCTTGAGGGGGTCATTACTCCGCCTAGTAGCTTATAAAAACCTTTGCTCATAAATTCTATTGTTGCGTTTCTCCCTTCTGCGTTGCGTTTTTTGGATTTTTGGGGTCATTTCTTACAGTAGTTCAATTGTCCTTTGCATTTCTGTTTTCACCTCTGTACGTTATTTCTTTCCTGTTTGGGTCCACCATTTATTAAACCATTAATTATGCTTCGTTAGCGATTGATGCACGTTCGTATACTGTTTCCAACTGAGTGTTTTGCTTCAAAGATGTTAAACAGTAACTTATTTTCTGCACATGGCTCTGCTTCAGAGGAGATATTATACCTACTTCAGTTCAGTATTTGATCCTCTAGAAGTACGTCATGAATTATGGCATGTAAATATGTAATAATAGTTCAAGATAGGATGATTTAAGAAGAGTTTCTGTTGCTTCATGGCAAAGAGGTGGGATGTGGCAGCAGATGCAAATGTTTTTATGCAGAAAAGAGCTCTTTTCTTTGGCAGACATCATCTTTATATATCATCAGAACCTTGAATTTTTGAATTCACCTGAATACATAGTTCACACATAAATGGATTCTAAAAACATTCGTGACCCCACACTTGACATTTTATTCAACATTTAAATCCCAATAACGTCATAACACAGCGGTTAAGCTGAACATTAGTTCACATGCTCTTGGTTCTTCAAAAGTCCATTCAATATGATATATATCAGTCACAGCAGTGACAACTTAAAAAATACTTATATGAATGCACAAATAGCTCAGCACTTGTAAGTCCACCGCAAAAAACAGTGACAGTATACAGACAAAAATAGAGAATATCATTGTATGCTTCCATCTCAAACAGATCACTGTAAATTGTTCATTTATATAGACACTTAGGTGTTTGTGGATTGTGGTATATTTCCATGTTTGAGTTATTGACGTAGCCACACAGAAAACACATAGACACACACACACACACACACACACACACACAGCGACCAGGTGGTCTTCTCAGTGGGAGGGAATCACTGTAAATGACGGCTGGTCACAGACGAAACACACCTGAGGTCCTTTTCAGGACTGATGTGCAAAAGGCACAAACAGACACACACACACACACACTCACATACACACACACACACACACACACACACTCACACTCACACAACATCTCTCAGTCTCTACAACATTTACGCCTATACTGTACAGACATACAGAACAGCACAAACAGGAACACACACACACAGACGCTGGGCACAGACTCCATAAAGGACCAAAACGAGGCACGACGGGACTTGGCAGAGCGACATGGAATGTTCATTGATCTTTGATTGCGAAGCTCTCGAGCCGTTCAGTCATCGGAGTCCTCCTGAGAGAGAAAAGGAACAAGAGCTGTGAGTTTACCGTCCCCTATCCAGATGACTTCCTGTCAAGTGATCATGTTAACCTTGAACGACACATCGCTGCAAAATGACATTACAGCTGAGAAACGGTGGGGTGATATTACACCACCCATTGAAATGGTTTATTTATGAACTCTGGCTGCTGTTATAAAGTACCCAACGTCAACCGGTGCCCTTAGCAGCATTTAACCTTTGAAGGGAAGGTTTTTTGTGCTGTGGATGACTACTGAACAGATTTAGGAGATAAAATATGAGCAATTTAGTAAGCGTTAATAATGAAAGCTGCTCCCTGAATCCCCCCAAAATATTCTTTATACTTTATATTCTAACTGGTTGGTCATGACAGTGAACGAAAGCAGGGTTCCTCATGAATCCATTTCAGATGTCAACACGTACATTTTCCCCCTAAAACATTTGAACATGACACAAGTTTGATCTGTTTACTCCAAGTAAGGTTTTAAATTTGAAGATACAGTGAATTTCTAATCCCATCACCATATTTGAATTGTTTGTGTGTTGTAACATGCTAAATATCTGTTTAAGTATAATTTCATACATTCATTTTCACTTCTATCCAGTTAAATGTCTTTTAATGTGAAGCGCTAACTCTGGCCATGGTATAAAACTGAACATGACCCTCGGCCAGCTAGAGAAGAAGCATCCCAGTAGGAGGTGTGTGTTCGGTCTTACCTCTGTAATATCAGCGGGGTCAGTATCAATCGGTGACTCTGCCATAGTCTGTGGTGCTGACACGTCTTCAGTCTGGAAAAAACACACATTTTTTACAAACAAGTGCTGTATTTTAAATGTGAAAACACATAGAAAGGAGTCGAACTGAATGCAGAAATAGTGCGAGGATAAAAGATTTGTACAGAACAGAATGATTTGATGGTTAATTGGTTGGCTTATCAACAGAAAAACATTCTTAAACCACTTCAATAATTAAATATATCTTATTACTCTCTAAATAATATGGGGTTTTTAAATTGCTGGTCAGACAAAGGCGTCACCTTGAACAGAGAGAAATGAACACTAGCGGCTTTTCACAGTTTTCTTTTCAGACTCAGCCTAACAGCTTATTGTATCCTCCAAATGCCTCTTTATTAAATACACATATGTCCATGTAATTATCATTGCTATTTACAATCTTGTGTGGTAGCATTATAGCAAACCCTGACCTTGTTGCAGTGTCTGCAGATTCTATTTACATTAGCATTATATTGTATGTATCATGTATTCACACTATTGTCCAGAATTCTTAGTATAAATTACACATTGTTTATTCGCTGTATTCACAGTTGTCCACATTTGTCCACATTTGTTGTCCGTGGATGTCGTGGGACCACAACACCTTAGAGTGTGATCGTTGTATCAAGCTTACAAAGATGTTTTGTGCTGCAGCGAGTAATCATGCCTGTAGAGGGAATGCAATTAAATAGACTAGTGGGGCAAAGTTCCTCTTCTTTTTCGTCCTTCCAACACCAATCATCGCCTTTAAGGCCATGTAAGAGGACACAAGCTGCAATAAGCCATACTGATAAAGTATATAGACTCACACTAATCCATAGGACAAAATATTTGTGCAGGTTTGTCCTAACAAGACAAATGAAAATACTATCTATTTACATAAAGGCGACAACTTCCTTCAGTGGTCGTAACATTTATGCCGTTTATCTGTCAGGAGCAAAGGAGGAAACTCAGACAAACTCTACTGAGGGAGGAGGTCAGGGTCAGTTGAGGGGTCAACAAAACATTGTACTTTGTCGTAAGTGTCACTGTTTGTGTCTAATTTTCTTCCACCAGTTGGCTTTGATTTCTCTAAACCGCAAACCCACTGACCAGTTTGAACCACATGACAACAATCACCAAAACTACACTACTTATCAGTGTCAGAAACTGTAAAGATGTTTAACTTTCTGATGGCTCTACTTACACAAACATAAGCCTAAAATCATAACATTTCATCAAAAAACTTTATTCTACATGTCGTATTTAAAAATAAGCCAAGATTAACTGTTTGCATTAACTACATTATGTAAAAAACAAAAAAAAATCCTACTGTCTTCGATGCAACAGAGACGTCTTTAGCGACTCAGCTGCGACCTACAGTCACATGATAAAAATTTAGGTTGAACTGCAGGTTGTGTTTTCACAGAGTGGACAGGAGACAAGTATGAAAACTAAGTATAAATTGATTGTAAAGGATTTAAAGTGTGTAAAGCCATTATTTTTCCAGTATTGGTAACACTTGTGGGCACTTGGAAGAATGTTTCTGGGTTTTTTTCAGTTTTTGTAAAATGAATAATCAAAGAAATTTAATTTTTGGTTTCATTTTTATGATTCTTATTCTACACAAAAGACACTTCTCAGTTCTCTCTTCTTCTAGTCATGGTTGTGCTGTTTCCATAGAGGTGCAGGACTTTATGCTGCAGTTAAAGATGAGCCCACAGTGAGTAAAAATGTGACCGTGTATGCTAGAGGTTCAAAAGGTCAAGTTCTTCTAAGTACAAGACGAGAAGGTCGTCTAACCTTTACCTAACTGTTAACCTAACTCAACCATAACTCCAGCTGTGTACCATCAGAAAGCTGTTTTATCCCTGCAGCTGTGATTTCAAGCAATTTCAGAATGCACAGATGGCGAAGGCAAAGTGACGACATGCTTCCTATGAGTTGCTCTAAAGGTCGCTGAATGACGAGGCTGTTTGCGGAGGACCTGTAGGTGCAGGCACATCTATTTGTCATTACCTTTACAAAAGCATGCACAAGGACGAGCTTTGATGAAGGACGCCAGTTTGAATGCAGCAGCACAGATTTCGCCTCCCCCTTCCCGCTCTTTCATCCCTGGACGCATTCAAAAGGCACTTGCACTCTTTTCATAACAGTCATTACGATCGCTGGTCATCTCCAGCGAGTGGGCTGCTAAAAAAAAAAAAGAGGACGAGGCATGACGCTGCTAATGAAGAATGGAGGTGACGTGTCTCCTGTCTGGCTCAAAGGATGCCTTGATTACACCGTGCCATTGAAGTGACCTTCCTTAATGGGGAGCGGTCGCAGCGCGTTGTTGCGGATGCGAAGCGCACGCAGACGGCTGACACAACCTTAAACCAGTCATTGCACCTTCTCCTCCTGCTGTTGCGTTTAACACCGCCCATCAAGCCTCCATCTGTTCACGTCGGCCGAGCCAGAGAGATGTGCGCTAAACATTCTGGGACGCTGCCAGTGATGGGATTAAAACTTTGTCCAAGAACTGTTTGGGTTTTAATCCAACCAGAATCTTCCAAAACAAAATCAAACTGATACCTACTATTATTGTATTGTTTCAGAGCAATTTTCACGTGGAAATTGCTTCCTGCCGCCGTCTTTTATAGAAAAAGAGCGGTGACGTGTTTGTCGAGACCGTTTTTTTTTTCTATTTTCCGACGCATGTCCTCCCCCCCTGCTCTCCGCCGCTTTACCTACTGCTCCGTCTCATTGTCATTTTCCTCTCCTACCTTTCCGGCTCCTCTGTGTGTCATGATATGAGTCACCGGCAGCTGATGAATTGGTGAAACAACTAGATGAGGATATTAATCAAGACTCAGCATCCTCTGGTTCTGCTGATCCGCGCGTGTCAGGAGAGAATCGCCGACTCTCAACCTGGCATCAATTTTTAAATAAAATCAATATTAATGGTGTTTAATGCCTGAGCCGCCTGGGAAATGAGAGGGCAATCTGCTGCTCTCTGTACGTCAGTCTCTCGCTGGGAAGATGTATGTATGATTTATTTAAAAATCTGTGTGCAATCAGTCGGTCCAAGCAGCTGTCCATCAGTCAGTCCTCTGGTGTCTGTCGTCCATCTGTTTGTCTCCTCCGTCTGCCAGTTTGGCTTGTCAGGATTCCTCGTAATAAGGCTGTTCATCATTTTTATCCTTCAGGGTGAACACCACAGTTACCTGTCGTGTCTGCTTCAATAAAAACAACCGTAGCGATAGATGAAAGGATCTGATTGGATGTTAAAAGCTAAAGCGTGGGGGCTTTTCCCAGCAACATGAAAGAACTGCTGAAAAACCACAGGCAGGAAAACACCTTGATAATTCCTCCTCCTCTTTTTTTTTTTTTTTTATAGGGCGCTTATTTACTAATTACGGCCAATTAAGGCAGCGTTAAAGGCATGCGCATGCTGTTGTTAAAATTGTTGTCATGGATTCCCCTGTGTTTCATCGCTAATTAAGGGATCGAGCATCACAACAAACGCTCAGCCGAGTGTTTGCGTTGCCCTGGGAAATATTTGATGGGATTATTATTTCCTGCTACTCACAGCAGTGTTATAAGAGAGACGGGTAATTACGGGCGAATTTCACCCCCACCTCAGGATAACACTTAACACCTTATTAATTCAGATATATAACAGTGGAAGCGGAGGAAAGCTCAACTGCTGTGGTTTGACAAACAAAAGGAGAGCAGCGAGGACGATGTTTTTGTGAGTGAAGCCGAGCATCGAGGCCACCTATTCCTCGAAAGTCTATGCTGTCTAAGATTTGCTGTGTTAGTGTGAGCTGGGGTAGAGATTTAGCTGCGATTAAAAGTTTTGTTTTCCAGAATTTTGAGAGGATTTCACAGAGTCTCATTCTCTAATAGATTTGATGAATGTTAGGACAACATGTGCTCCATCCTTGTCATCAATCAGCTTCTGTAACAAAGCCGAGATGATTCCTGGTCTGTTTTGAATGTGCAGAAGGAAGCAATCTATTAGCTATGAAAGTCTGGTGGTTTATAAATCATTTAAAGTGATTTCATTAAGTGAATCTGTGCCACATGAACATTTAAAGCGACTACGTCCCCAAACAGCAGACACAGAACAGACCAGAGGAGTAAATCATGCCTGTATGTGTGTGTGTCGACTCAGCAGGGACGATATTAAATGACAAAAAGCTGATCGACAGGAGACTAAATATTTGAAAACAGCACAGACAAGAGCCTTACTGCATTATTTTCTAATATAGTTTGAATTGTTTCTGTGTATCTAGTAAATACAAATTGTGTTTTCCTTCAAATAAATGTAAATTAATGCAGAAAAGGGACAGATTGGAGCACAAAAATCCACCAGAATGCAGGAAAATGGGGTGCTGCTTAATGTGTCCAATGTTTAATCAAACATACACCCATGATTGTGCATCCGTGAGGTACAATTAATGACTTCATATACAGTATTTCCTTCTCATGAATGACATATAAAGGCGATCTTTAAGAATATTTCAAAACCTTCACTGTTTTTGACCATAGCTACTTTATTTCCTTGATGGTTTAGAACTATTTCTATTTATCCTTGTTGGTTTATTGTTACCTTTCTGATTCACTGCTATGCTACTTTTGTGCAGAATACCTTAAAACAGGGGTGGGCAATCCTGGTTGAGGGCCGCAATCCTGCATGTTTTAGATGTTTCCTTCTTCCAACACACTGATTCAAATGATCAGGATCGTTATCAGGCTTCTGCAGAGCTTGATGATGAGCTGATCAATGCTGGATTGTGGCCCTCGAGGACCAGGATTGCCCACCCCTACCTTAAAATCATCGACAAAAGTTTGCATTGCGACGCCAGAGAACATTTGCTCCACTGCACTCGGGGTAAAGCTACCGTTTATCTCGATTATATTAGAAAGCACTGGAAAACTATGTGGATTTCAATGTTTTATCTGTTTCGTTAAAGTTCAGTTATGTTATCTGCTCATAAATAGAATTCTGGTGAAGCACATGTGAAATGAATGAGCTCAAGTCTATCTGTGCTGTAATCATCTTGTATTTTCCTCCACATCACTTAAATGCCATATTCCCGGTAAAGAAAAACAAACCCTCAATGTAGTTGTAGCCCTGACTGGACATAAGTAACTTTCCAAATCTAAAGTGAAAGAGACAAATGTATAGAAAGAACCCACTGAGGAGGCGATGGGAGAATCATTTTTCACATTTGACTTATGTCCCAGCAGTAAATTGTTTACTACGGTAAACTGCCTTTGCCTCCTCCTCCCCCTTTTTGACAAACGAAGGCCAGACTGACTGATGAACAATCCAGGAAAGCTAACAATATGTAACAGCTTTCATTTCACGAGAAGGAACGACACGAAGCAGATATGAGAAGCGATGACAAATGACTCAAGGTCAGGAGGCCATTTTGACACAGCGAAGAGTTATGGCTGGCAGCCGCTATAGGAAATGGAGGGATGTGCTGCAAACTACCGCTTCTAAAGGTGGGCTTTAAGTGTGCGCATATACAGCACTTATATAACTGTGGAGAAGCATTGTGTTGCCTTTATGCTTTCAAGTTGCACTTTTTTTGTTACTGTAGTGACTCTCCAGTTTTTCAAAGTAATGTTTTCTGGAAAAACATGTGTGGACAGCCTGGGATTTAGTTTTCACATTCTAATAGTTTAATCTGTCTGTAAGGAAGTGACATCTTTGTGATGTTCAGAAAGTTAAACAAAAATTACTTTTTGAAAAAAAAAAAAACTCGACGAACATAGCCATAAACTTCACTACTCAACGTCTTCTCAAGTCATCTTTCAGCTTTACGCTTTAAATCTGTGCTGTCTAAAACGTCCACATCATTCAGATCTTTCACTCTCTGTCCTGCTGTTATTACACGTGTTTGAACTAATGCCAGACTCAGTCCTGCGCTGGTCTCTGTGACATTTAGCCATGAACGTAAAGGCCTTATGATTTGTTTAAGGCTGCTAAACAACCTATTTTTGAGAAAGGTTAAACATTAAAAGGCTGTATGTGTAGCTACTTGTCAGTGGGATTTTGAATGAGGCTTTCTCACTTCTGGAGATTTGCCTCACTCTCATGCTTAAATTAGTTTTCCACTCGTGACGCAGAAGCCGCGAAGCTTTATTACATTATGTTAACATATGATTCCGTTTTTTCATTTCCTTACTGAACTACCTGCTCTCATTGGCAGCGACTGCACACGCGTTGCTGTGTTTGTACCAGTGTTGGAGTTTTTTAGCTGACTTTTCTCATGGATCCAAATGACCTGACAACAATGAGTAGTTGTGTTATCGTAGCGGTCTGCACATCAGTGGATATGGAGGAACATACTGAGTGAGGAGGAAGCATAGGGAGAGCTCAAACCACAGATGGAACCGACAACTCTAGCAGCTAACAGCGTCCGACCCTCAGGTTAACTGGCTGCGTGGGCGGAAAGAAACTGTTTATATTCATGCTCAGTGGAGAACACGATAACGGGCGCTATCGCCACGAATCGAACCAGGATTTTTTTTCTTTTTAACGATTAATTTTATTTGTGTGTTTGTTTTTTTTACCCAAATAACAAGCTTTTAATTTTTTTTTTTTAAACAGATTTTCCCTGTTTTTTTAAAAATTAAAGACAATAACTAATAAAATCTCAGATTTAAAAAAAAAAATAATTAAATGTTAACCATTTAAAAATGGCTCAAAATTGCAAATAATATATAAAAATCTAAATTAAAAAAAATCTGTATTCTTTTGAGTAGCCATTTGTTCTTTTACAATGTGTGACCATGAAATTCTACTATTTTCAGGTATTTAAATAACATTATTGCTATTTAACTAATATTTTCCACTATTTTAATTTTTAAAACTCTATTAAGGATTGAAAAATGGTAAATAATTTTTTTAACTATTATTTTCCGATTTTCCTTTTTTTTGGTCAAAGTACAGATAATAACTTCTAACATCACAGAAAAAAAATATTAATTTACATGTTAACTGTAAAAAACAAACAAAAAAAAAAACTACAAAAAAGGCCAAAACTGTAAATAATGCCATGCAGCATTAAAAATCTGTAGTCATACAAATATTATTTTGTCCATTTCCAATGTGTGAGACTCTAAAATGACACCATTGTATTGTATTTAAATCAGCTTAACATAGCATATGGATATCTGTCACTGTTTTCATCATTTTTACAGTTACAGTAGTTCACATTTTTTAATAATATTTTTTTTCTGGCACCCCTGCTGCCAGATTTTCACCATTTCAAAAAAATTTTTTAAACGTTCTTACATTAGTTTTTTGTTGAAAATATTTTAAAAAATCAACTTTACTTTCATTTTGGATGATTTTCTCTGTACTGCTGAACAAAAACGAACCAATAAAAAGCCTACAGGAACGTTAACGCTAATCGGACTGCATCAGGTGTAGCCGAGGTACCAGACACTGAGTGCTGATTTGTTAGAAAAATAAACACTTTTAGTTCAACCTAAAATTAGAAGCATCTTTCTTACCGCTTTGGCTGGATCCTTCTTGACCAGTCCAGTGGCAGCGACGATGTTGCCTGCACCCTCCACGGTTTTCTGGGCCACAGAGGCAACCCCGACAGCCATGGCTCCGCTCATCTGAGTCATTCCAGTCACAGTTTTACCTGCAACTGTGGGAACGAAAGGGGGGGAGGGAGAGGGGAGAGGAGAGAGGGGAGGGCGCTTGAGGAGGGAGCATCTCTATGGAGTCTCAATACCTGTGAGGATTTACACAGAAGCGGGACACAGATCCCATGATACTGGATTTCAAAGCTCCAACAGTGACTGGAGCAATCTGAGAGGTGCTTTTTACTGACTCGTCTCTAGTTGTCAGCAATATATCCAGACAGAAAATAGAAAGTATTACGATGTCTGTGAAGATTCATCCAGGTCATGGTTATTCTCGTAGATTAATCGTAGCAACTGGACTCGCTTGAGTTCCTTGAAGACGTTGATGTCAAACTGGAAAGACCATCCCTCAACAGAGGTGGAGGTCTGAGGCATCACCTCTCACCTGTTAACAGCTCAGGCCTAAGATCTCTCCCCAGGAAGATGAAACCACATTCACACCTAGCCGCAAAAGACCCTAACGAACCCCATTGTGACAGAGGGAGCACTAACGACTCGCATAACGAGGGGGAGGAGCAACAAACCCCCAACTGAAACCGAAACTCAGGTGTTAATGACTCCTTAGGGATATAAGTATCTGGAACTCCCAACTAGTCAGTCAGAACTGATGAAGCCTCTTGGATGAGAGGTGGAACGTCTTCAAGGAACTCATACAAGTCCAGTCTCTACAATTTAAAAAAAAAATCTTTTTAACCCAACAGTATTCTGGCTTGAAGACAGATTTTTTAGGTCCCTCTGCTTTGACCAGATGGAGGTGCTAAAAGAACAATCACAACAAAATCCAAAATGTTCCTCCTATTTAAAACATGAACAAATGTCCCTCCAAACCAGCTAAGAGGTTTCCAAAATGCTAAAACAGATGCATGAAGGCAATCACAGGAACGTATCTCCTTTGCAAAAGAAATGACAACATAGAAGGGATCATTATCAGCTAAAACTGAAGTAAGAGACCGTATGTAGTGACTGGATGATAGTTTAAAAGCAGCACTTCTGTCACTTCTCCTGCTCCCTACTACCAGGCAAAATAACTCCAAACAGGGTCATCATTTAGTCACTTGACAAACCTCAGGAGCAGCCTGGAGGCATTCCCATTCAAAGACTGTTAGGCTTCATCAGGTTTCACCCCGCCTTGAAATGTTTGAGCAAAGGGCTGTTGTATAATTTTCAAGTTTTGCCAATCAGTGCTTTAGTTTTTAAAATAATATGTGCTTGGACTGTCTTTAGCTGTATGAGTGTTATGCTGTAAGACAGAGTTTTCAGTCCAGTGAGGCTGTCTTTTTAAATTAAGGTTTAAAATGCCAAAAACATTTCTGATGTATAACTGAGAGTTATTAAGAGCTCCTGTTGTCTTGTGTTGTGACGTCTTGTTTAAGTGTTCACTACAGCAGAGCCAAAACCTACCCAGAGGTTCACAAGCTAAAGCTGAGGAGGTAAGCACTTTGTCAGAATATTTAGTGTCGTTAAACAATTTTAGGAATTTTAGGGGTTTCTAAAACAGGGAAGAAAAAATCTGTCCTTTGTTTAATTACTCACATCTGGCAGTCATGCAATCATTTGGAACAAACTCCCCACACACCTAACTTGTCTAACTTGCAAAATTAATTTGCAGCATGTCACTGCTAGACCGTCATCAGGCTAATGGTATGTCATGGGAGCGGCTGTAAGGCCCAGCTGACAGGTATTGTTCTGTAACAGGGTTTCCTCCTCAGTTTTAAAAAGAAAACCTGTGTCCACATCAACACACAGCTAAAGCACTCTGATGAGAAAGCACACACATGGGAGGCCCTGCTCTAACCCTAAAGTCATGGTGGCCAATCAAATGCCTGAAAAATTACTGGTTTCACTTTTGTCTATTGACGATGGCGCATTGGTGAGGAAGGAAGAAATCACGTGTTGACTGATTCTGACTCCTTTGTTCCACAGTGTAGTGAAAGTGAAAGTGAACATTCATGGGCAAAAATACAAAGAGGTCCTGTTAGCGAGGTGAGCTGCAGCTCGCATGCAAAGACAATAATGGTACAAACTTAGCAAAAGCTCAATTTTTAAATTTGACTGCATTTTCATGTAGACAAAAGGCCAACATACATAGAGAACATGTTAAATAATATCCATGCATGTTTGGACAATCACATTTCCTTACATGCTATTGGACGGCACCGTTACCAAATGTCATTTTACTGACAGACAACATCCACAAGCATTACAAAAAGTTAGAAAAATAAAATCCAATATAGTTGCAATCAAAAATGTACCCCAAAACTGCTGTACGCTAAATGGTAGATTACTATAAAATCAATGCCTGAAGGCCACCAAAGGCCAAACTGCATTCCCAAGAAATATATTCACCTCCAAAATCTAGCAGGTCTGAGCCACTTATAGATGAACCTGTCAAGGTCCATTTACATGCCAAGTAAAAAAAATTATTGTTAAATACATAGAACCCTTAGTATTGAATACAATAAGCTCAATGAGAAGCCATTTCCTATTTAAGATGGCTTCTCTTCATCACAAAGCATCAGTCTGATGAAGGTTAAAATGGCACAAATAAATATATGTTTAGGAATTAGGTCCAGGGCAGGAAGATGTTTCAAGCAGTTTTCTACCTCAGGAGCTTACGGGCCAGTTTAGGACGGCCTGAACCTTTGTGCAACCACAAGACCTGCTTTTGTAGAACCACTTTGTGAGCCATTTTGGGGAGAGAAAAAAGGCACCTATTCTGGGTACTTCTAGATAAGATTCTAAGATATTTTTCTACGATTTGGCCTGTTATCCGCATGAAAACGCAGTTTTACGGCATTAAAAATGATTCTTTCAAAAACCTCTGACCAAAGTGAAGATTGTGGACATCAATAACCAGGGTTTTGGGTTTTGAAACGTCACTGCCTGCGACAAAATTTGTTCTTAGATCACATATACAACCTGTGTTTACATTTGGAAACAGTGGATGCCCTCAAAACTGTGTTAGCGTTGTCTCTTGTCCAGGCCCAGATACCGCTTTATGTACAAGAACACAGGAGAAGGACGGCGTTAAGGACAGTCAAAGACACCGAGGCCGGTTTTGGGTCAGAGCGGGACGCACTGCCAGCTGGTGGGAGAACTTTGAGACGGGAATCGTGCTCCCGGAGGAATGGCGTGACAGTTTCTGTATGTCTGCTGTCGTCGGAGTTATTACATCCTCATGTAGAATATGAATGTGCTTAAAAACACACTCATGCGGTTTGGTGTGGATGAATTCTTTTTCTAAAAACGAGGTGGTGTATACGTTCGTTTTTTTTCCTAGACGGAGGAGGCAGGATATTTGGTTTTACAAAAACCCTGCTGTGTGTGGACAAGGCTTAAGTAGCCCTAAAAAAACTATTCATGGGCCTGGGTATTGGTTAAACTCAGAGAAGATGATGTTCAATCACCTTCAACAATGTAAAATTCACTATTTAGGCAAACGTAAAATCTCTGTTGTTCTGTTTCGTCACAGTTCAACTCAGTACGGTTCAGTGTTTTAGCACCAATTCACAACGTTTGTCATCTGAAGGTACGTCACATAGAGTGGTGAGGGGCTTCAACATTAAAGAGAAACCCAACAAATTTAAATAATTCCCTTTAAACAACCTGTTTAAGGTGACAGAAGCAGGCTCAGGGAGGGCAGACATCTGCCTCGACCGGTTAGGGTGAAAGTAAAAGGAGTTCAGTCCAGTAACTATTTGTTGTTGTTTTGGTGAGCTCGGAGTTAACCTCATGGTGTAAGCTGTCAGATACGACGCAATGGAAAGTCTGAAGAGTTGATTATGGAACTATTCCCGTGAGCACTGCAGTGGAAAACAGCCTACAGATGTGCAACAAGTTCCACTGTTTGGATGCATGACACGAAGCCCCAAGAAGCTTTGTTTGAGCAGACAAACAGCCAATAGTTGGGGAGATTATGACCTGCACGTCATCATTCAAACATCTTGGCCGATGTAGACCTCCTGAAAGCTGACTATAAGGTCATCTTATGACAGAAAGGCCGGCAGTGGGTTAAATAAGACCTCATGCCAGCAAGTATTTCTCCTCTAATCTCAGCTTTTAAAAACACTTGCTTGCTTGACTTGCAGCCAGCGTAACAATACAGCCATTTCCCTTGATGCCCATAACAGGCGGCCTCCCTCTGCTTCCCTGCTTGTTATGTATGAGAAATGGCAAGGCCTGGAACCCGCAGGGAGTTAACGCAGGTTGTGTTGAGTTAGCTGGCGAAATATGACACTTACTCACCCGCAGAGTTGCAGTGCATCTGTCTTATTGACCACCTGAGGATTCAGCAAGATTAAGCCCTCCTGTTTTTTTTTTTTTTACGCCACAGATTTATTACCTATAGTTAACAAAACAGACTGAAATCCAAAAAAACAAAAGAGGATTTTGCAGAACAGGAGGGGACAGAAGACTTGCATTACCTGTTGAGACTCCATCCTTTGTTTTAGTACCTGAAACACAACACACAGGTGAAGCTCAATTAAAACACACATCATCAAAACATTTATTTTTTCTAATGAAGAGGGAATATTGATAATGATGATAAATCAGCATGATGTTCCATTGTTCTGGATCATAAATCAAATTAATTTCCACAACCCACCGACAAACATAACCCCATCTTTCGTCATCTCGGCGGCTCCACTCACTCCCTGCTTGGTTTTCTCCGCCGCCAACACGACCCCATCCTTGGCTTTGGTCAGACTCTTCTTGATCATATCCATGGCTGCTTGATTGGCTCCCAAATTACGCGCACGCACACACACAGCTGCGAGGGATGTCAAAAGAGAGGCGCGATGAGAAAAGACGCACGGGGAGAGATTCAAGCATTAAAACATACGGAGAGGAAAAAAATTAAAAAAATCGATGCCACCGCCCTTCTTCTCTTTTCCTCTCTGACAGGTTTGTCAAGCCAGTATCGTGGGCTGGAAATATCTGCCTACAGCCACGAGCAGCTGCTGAAAATCCCACCTGTAGGAATTGGTTACAACCCAGCCGAAAAACCATGAATGGGTTCATTTAAATAAAAAATAAATGAAAAAATCCGACAGAAAACGCGTCTGATCTGAGGTAATGTGGTAGAAAAATCGAATTGTGTCATGTAAATGTTGTAAAATGAACCATTTTGGAGGTGTTTTTTACGGAGAAAGACAGAACGTGTGGGGTTTTACGCACCTGTTTGCTTCAACTCCCTGTCAGGCGAGAATGTGGTGAGTCTTCCGGGATGACACTGGAGATTTCCCCCCAAAGAGCAGCAAAACCGGTTTTATTGTCTCCAAAACTTCCGAGTGCACTCCGAAGACGTGTGGAGTCAAGCCCGAGCGGCAGACGGAGACAGACGGACGGAGAGACAGACAGACAGACGCTCCACAGGTTGAGACGGACGCCTCCTCCCGCGATGGAAGAAAAGGAGCGATTAAAGCGCGGTGGTGATGCTGATCGCAGAGAGGAGATGCTCCAACACACACACACACAGATTACGTAGCTCTTTCTCAGTACGTGGGTTGTCCACGGCGTGTAGGTGCAGCAGCCTCTTTATGTAAAAAAACAAAAAACAAACAAAAAAACACACCAGTGAATGCATCTGTGACCAAACTACCAATTAGTGGCAGAGTAATTGTACAGGATCACACATGTGGGTAGAAGATGTTAACTACAGCTGCACAGCACATCCCTGCTCAAGTTTATTCTTTATTTATTTGTAATATAAAGTAAAAAAAAAAGGTCATGTTGGCATTGGCTTACAGTAGATTAAAGTGAGAATTTTTCAAAACCTGGAGATGTTTCCAATGACTTGCTGCTCTCAGTAGTCATAATATTCCATTTTAAAATTTTATTTCAACATTTATTTTTATTTTTGAAACTGATCTTACAAGTTGCTATCCTCTTCCAAAT
>NW_007578880.1:0-12482 GCF_000690725.1 Stegastes partitus | reverse complement strand
ATGGATGGATGGTAAAATTAGACACTTTCTGAAAATTTGTATTCAGAAACAATTTACAGAATGATTCCAATCCCTGAGCTCCCAGCTTGATACAGTTCTGTAAAAACAAACCCTCTTTCTACAATATACAGAAGAAAAAATAAACATTAATCAACACAGAACTAACAACAAATATTTTTCCTGAGAAGGCTTCTGTACACGAACTACTGGTGCAAAAAACTGAATTTATAGAAGGTAGCTGATGTCAACAATTTCATACCTTTAAATAATCATATAATGAAAATGTAACAACACAACTGAAATATTCATGCAACCCATTAAAAAAGCATTTGTTGGGTTTCCATGAATAATTTTTGTCAGGTTTTAAGCTGAATTTTTTTAATCAATCAAGTCATTTGTTAGTGTATTTAATATTTTAGGTTCTTAATGTTAATATTGACATTTATCAGGTAAATGTGCATGATTATTAATATTGTAGGGTCTTGACTTTATTATTTAATTTAGTCAGGTAAATGTGAATCTTTGTAGTATTGTATTGTCTTAACCGAAATGTTTAAATGTGTAAATTGATAACGTTTTATTTTTCTCTTGAAAAGCTCTTTGGCTCTTTGCTATAGAACTAACAGTGGCTCGACTTGACTTGATAAAATAACAACCATGCGTGTATATCTTGTCTATGAAGTATTACCGTACATTAAAATATAAAACCTTTACAAAATGTGTTAAATTAAAAAGTGGTGCCACTTTACAACAAGCAATCAAGTCTGAATTTCTAAATAGACCAAGAGTTTTTATCATATCTGCAGCTTTAAATATTCATAAGTCCTTGATAAATTGATTTCGATTCAGACTCTCTGCAGCCCCTTTGTAAAAGTATAGCAAGTGGTCTGAGCGGTCAGACAGAGGTTTGACAGCCTTGTACCTGAGAGACAAACAAACTGAAACACTGGTAAATGATTTATTTACATCAATCAAGCCATTAGTTGCAACTTAAACCATTTATTAAGGGGACTTTAATGTAAGTGTTGGAATCCAACCAACTAGCAACATTTATCACAGCATCACTGACAAAACACTTGCTGCTGGGATTGTTTCATAACCCAGTGACCCCTAAACTGCCCTCTAATGTATAGCTGATTACTCTATAAAGCTTTAGTAAATTATTTATTACCCATAATAAAGTGCACACCATAAAATAATACTAAATGGCAATAGTATTACTATATTATACTATATTATACAAATCAAGATCATCTATTCCTTTCCTGCAGCATTTTCCTCTGCTTCACTCTTCTTCTTCTTCTTCTTCTTCTTCTTCTTCTCCCTCCTCCATCCGTCCCCTTTGTCCTCTTAGACTCATGTTCTTACGATGTCCCCTTTTTCACAATAAGTCTGCATTCCTCTACTGTCTCTGTCTATCTAAGGTCATCGGTTTTCACTTGTGTAACACACAAGCTGGAACGTTCTACAGTTATAATAAACAGCCGCAAAGCAAACTTTTACCCAAGTAATAGTCAAAGAAAGTATTCCTGCAGAAAATTCAGGGGCAATCAAAACGTTTTGCTCGATGCATTAAAACCCAGTAATGCACCACAAACACTAAATTTTGCAGTTTGTCCTCAGACAGACTAGAGCCATGTTAAACATTTGGATAATATGAACACAGAAGCTACAAACAAAACAAAAAAAATACAAATAAAGAGCATAAAAAGTCTGTTTCTTCATTGTGGCTGCTATCAACGCACTTGTTCTCTGTAAAAGAAGTGTTGTCAACCAATACTTTACTCTATGTTTTCTATTCATGAAGATGCGATTTAAGTATGCTGTTTGTAAATGAAAAACTAAATATTCAAATTAAACAGTGGAGGTCATTTCATGTCTGCACAAGCTGCAAAAAGAACACAGCTGAAAACAAGCTTCTGAATCTTAAAGAATGATGTGAAATCTGTTGTGATTTTCAGGGAAAAAAAAAAAAAAAAACAAGATCAAATTGGAAAAGAATCCGATGAAATGATGAAACTGACCAACAAAACAAGAGCAACTAAGAGACCAAACAACCAAACAACACAACTCCAGCGCTTAGTTACACTTAATCCTCTTGAGCGTTGCAAAATGAGGGCAAAATGCGACAAAACATTTCAGGAGAGTGTCACTGAGTGCTTCTACTGATACTGAATGCAAACAATACAGATCCAACAATACAAGAAAACGATGATGGAAGATGAGAAGTAGCAACCTTGGCCTCCGATGTTGATCGTGGCGCTCAAGCTGAAAACCAGTGCAACGAGTTCACTACAGGAGTGGGAGACACAATTCTCAGTTTCACACTAAACTCCAATTAATTCAGTTTCTTTACTGGGTTTTTAGTCTCTTCTGTTTGAACAATATCCAGGGTCCTGTTGGTGTTCTCCGTATATAAATCCTGCTGTACATCCCGTTCTATTGCAAGACAACAGCATTATATGTTCAGTAACAACACTTTTTTCAGTGTATTGCTAAAGTTTGAAAACATCTTGCTTTCTACATTGTTTGGGCATTGCGACTATGATATGACATAGTCTCGCTACATACAGAACACACTATGTCCTAGTTTGGCTATAGCTTTATGTTTGTGAAGAAAGGTGTGAACAGTAAAGTGCAGTTTTTGATGCATTTATTTGCTGTTATTTTTTTCCAGCAAATGTCTAAATGGACAAACTTATCTGGCAACTTTTCAGAAGGCTGATATTATCTTGCTAAATTCTTACCACACAGATGTGTTTGCAGAAGAAATCTGACAGCTCGGTGATGAATTATGACCGAGAAGCCGTGGCTATCTTTACAAAAGGGATGTGGCAGAGCTGGTTGGTCAATCCACAACGTTCGTCCAGAGTCAAAGGTCACAGCAACTATGGTATAGATGGTCCACAAAGGAATCCGATTAACTTTGGTAAACCCTTACCCCTAACCGAATCTCATATTTTAAGAGCATTCTCGTAGATTAATCGTAGCAACTGGACTTGCCTGAGTTCCTTGAAGGCGAGGCTTCATCAGTTCTGACTGATGAACTGATGAAGCCTCTTGGATGAGAGGTGAAACGTCTTCAAGGAACTCAAGCAAGTCCAGTTGCTACAATTAATCTACGACAGGGGTGGGCAATCCTGGTCCTCAAGGGCCACAATCCTGCATGTTGTAGATGTTTCTCTCTTCCAACACACCTGATTCAAATGATCAGGATCGTTATCAGGCTTCTGCAGAGCTTGATGATGAGCTGACCAGGATTGTCCACCCTGATCTACAAGAAGAACCATGACCTGGATGACTGAGAATCTTCACAGATGTATTTTAAGGGCATACTGTCTTAAAGTGTCACTAGCATGACTGTAAGTGAAGTATTTGACTTTCTCTGTAGAATCCCTGATCCTATCAATCCAAAATTCAATTTGAGCACCAGTGTGGTTGCCAGATAGACTCGAAGCAAAATCTCTTCCTGTTGCTTTCCATTCTCTTCAGTGGATTTTAACAGCAGAATGTTTGCAGCTGTTTTCCTACTTATTGCAAAGTGGTTGCTTGATACCGCTCTCTGTGGTGCCATTATATCCCGGCTCTGCACAGTAAGGACGAACAACAATCCTGTGAAACCTGTTGTTGTGTGTTTGAAAAAGGGGTTAGCTCAGGTAGACTTCGCTTGGCTTCTCGAATGAAATCAGGTATCAAATCACCATGAAACATTACCTACGAAGTGTTGGGTGGCACTGACGCGAATACGTGGCTTCTATCCAAGAGGTATAAATGACAAGATCTATTGTGAAAGGCTTTGCTTCTTGAATCGAGAAGTTATGCATCATAAAGATGGTATGGTAATAGTCAACAATGTGTGATGGTGAAAGCACCAGACTTCCTGCCTTCCTAAACATTAACCATTAAATCCCACTGCTGGATCTGGCGTCTCCTTCCAGAGAAACCAGATGGCCTCAACGCTTTCGCTTCACTACTGTTTTGTAAGTTTCTACTTGTCTCCCTGCTCAGAGGCAGAGTCCCTGCCAAAGTCTGTTGCTATGTTTTCTGCCCGTGAATCATCATCCACTATCGCTGTTCCAGACACAAGCAGCTTTTTCCCTCCCAGAGGTTGCCTTTCATGGTGCATTCATTGGCTGTTTACTCCCAAATTTTAAAACCCAAATTTCACCACATGTGCAGACTCACTGGGAAGCCCCTGAGCGCCGAGGGTTGAGTAAATCAGTTAAACAAATCTGTAAACGAACAGGGGTTAGTAGGTGAGCACATCACTGTTTGAAGGCACTTTAGCAGGTAGAGCAGAGGGTGAACACATCACCACTTACATGGCCCTAACGTCAAGTGCTGATTCATTGTCTGAATCACCTGTCCATTGTTTTATTATAACTTACCACTGTGTTTTATAATCTCTATCACATGAGCAAGAAAGTGTTCATGAGTATACATTTTTACTCATAATTCAAGCCACAACATGGTAGGATGTGATGAGACTGTACAGATCGCATACATTTTGATTATTTACATACTTGTACAGTGTGAAGCATAAAATTGTTGTAGCACACAGAATAATACTATAAAGATAAAAAGTTACACAAATTAATATTACACACATTTGTCAGTCCTGCTGCGGACATGGTTTGTATATTCTAACTTTATACTTCACAGGAAGCAGAAAAGACTTACAAGATCGAATTGACATGACACTATGACATAACTGACCAGTCCTCGTTAGTATAGTGGACAGTATCTCCGCCTGTCACGCGGAAGACCGGGGTTCGATTCCCCGACGGGGAGGTCGAAATTTTCTGCGTTTTATTGATAACGACGAAAGAAAAACCCTTCGAAATTTATTATTAGTCACATGCTCATACATTATGTGCAGTGAAATGCAAAGCGACTGTTCTCAAGGTTGTGCAAAAACCATAAAACATTAAGAAATAACAAATCTTATCTCTTACCTCAATAACAAATTAGAAAAAAGGAGTTTTGTGCTGCTGTCCTCCTTCTGTTTGTATTTAATTATTTTCACTTACCTTCTCACTTATAGATTTTTGAGCGATGTAAATGTTCTTATACAGCACGAACATAAGCAAATAAGTTTGTTTCCGCCCGGTTTCGAACCGGGGACCTTTCGCGTGTGAGGCGAACGTGATAACCACTACACTACGGAAACCACACTGACAGTAACACGTGGACATGGATTCACATGGGGGCGCATGGTCCCGATTATAAAGGGTTATTGTCACTATTTATCTATTTGTAATATATCATTGTCTTTGACAATTACATAATTCGGTCATTTGTACTCGTGCGCTCAGATGTATACAGTTTCCGTAGTGTAGTGGTTATCACGTTCGCCTAACACGCGAAAGGTCCCCGGTTCGAGACCGGGCGGAAACACATCGACTTGTTCAAATTTTCTCTGGGTTCCAACATCAGAACAGAGTGTGTAATAAACCAGGTTAGTATGTAGCCTTTAGAGACAAAGGTAGGGAAAGTTAAGCTGCAATTTAATTAATTCTTTCTGAGGAACAACATGCTGACCCCAGAGATCTTCAATCGAGGCGGTGGTGTATAAGTCCTTGTAGCCACTTTGTTTACATCATAAAATTGTCAATAAGCTTATTTGTTGATTTGAATTATGATTTTACATTTGTTCTTTACGTCTTTACTGTTTAAGCAGATAAAAGAATAACAGGAAGGGTGTTACAGCAAAACGAATGACACTCAGTGTGAGATTACTGAATTGATGCGTAGATTTTTATTACTTGGTTATTTAGTCGTTGAATAATTTATCTTTTTGCAAGTAGGGTCGCATTGAAGGACAGCTTCACTCCAGAAGGCTTCTTCTTGGGCCTGACCAAAATATTGCTGTAAACCAGGATTTTTTGTTTTGCATGCATGGAGGGTTTTTCTGTCCCAAATGCTTCACCAGAACAAGGTAACTGGACTTGTCTTTTTGTACCTTGAAGACATTTCACCTCTAATTGAAGAAGTTTCTTCAGGTCTACCGTTCAGGGTGAGAAGTCCCAGGTATTTATTGTCTCCCCTAAAACACATGGACGACAGCCCATTAACATGCCAGGACCCAAAGGCCTTGAGGTGTGAACGTTTGTGAAACTTCCAGCTGGCAGATGGTTGAAGGCGTTAATGGCTGTGAACCTGCTCAGAGAGTGAGCTTAAGAAATAAGTACCTGAGAAGTTATGTTTTACAAATCTGGCTGTCTGGCAGAAGTCATTATGTGTCCGTCTCCTCCGCCTTACATGTAGATGTACATGTAAAATAAATG
Source organism: Stegastes partitus (assembly GCF_000690725.1). Classification (NCBI taxonomy): domain Eukaryota; kingdom Metazoa; phylum Chordata; class Actinopteri; family Pomacentridae; genus Stegastes; species Stegastes partitus. The sequence goes on along the minus strand of NW_007578880.1, from coordinate 6,195 downwards.
GTGACAAGGCCGAGATTTAATCTGGATCCAGTTTCATTTTCTGAACCTTGTTGACAAAACACTCCTCACCATTCCAATTAGAGGCTCCTTGGATAGGAGATAAAAGATATTCAAGAACCAAAAAGAGATGTCTAGTTACTTCTGCTGAAGCATTCCGGGTTACCCTGGCCTGGATCACTGACAGTCTGCACAGATGTAGTCCTTGTGTGTCTCACCTGCATAGTCTCTTTGTTAATTTTGATGTTCCATTGAAAAGTTCTTTTGTGTGTATTATCAACAAGTTCTTGTCAGAGCTGAAATTAACAAAATGGGTGAATCCACATGTAACCGGGGTAGGAAAAAAAAACTGTCATTTGTTTACGTACAGTTGCGTCGTCATGCACGTACGTAGAGGTCGCGACCGTCCAATCGCGTCGCTCGTAGCACCTGTCATAAGCTGTCCGGAGCAGCTGCTACAGGTTGGTCGCTACAAACAAATGTCAACTTCAGTCATAAGTTTTTGGTTGTATCATTCTGAATGTCTCAGTTACATCATTTCACCGTTTAGACACTAACCAGCGCCGGGGAAGGATAAGTTGGTCGCGTGGTGCGGCGGATATATTCCGGAATTGGTGAGTCTGCCTGTTGTTGTTAGCATTAGCATGTGCCGGTCTCGTTTGTAATGGACTGGCTACGGTACACCTAGCTTTTAAATGCTAATGCTCATGGTATCGGGAGATGAATGTGCCACTACAGCACCATTATAGAATGTTTACGTTGATCTTGAACTGTGTGAATGTATGTTATGTAAGAAATGAGTGACATGAAGTAGGAAGATTTTTCGTGATTAATTATGAAGTGAGTTGATGTTAACGTAGTTAACCCAAATGCACTTTATTGAGAAATGGTTATTCTCTTGCTGCTCATGAATTATGTATTAATTATTGTGTACACTGAATATAATTAGTTGATGAAATGTTAAGATATGGTCCTGTTTACATTATACAGGCCAGGGTACCTGTAAGGACGCAGAATCGAATAGATGGCGAGCTAAGACACCGGCTTGGAGCCGTGCAATCCCAGTTAAGGGCCCCTCCTGGTCTGGCAGGAGGCTCTGGCAGCTTTGTTCCCCCTCACCTTCTCGTACACCCACATACACACACACATGCACTTGCACTTTAAGTCATGGACTGTTAACATCCTGGGATTCTACCTTTGCAGCGCACCTGCTGGGCGATTTTTGTGTGCCTCATATTTCATGAACTTTATGCTTTTGCAACACTCAATATTGTGTGTAGAACAGCTGCCATAGTGGCCGAAACAGAGACTGGTTGGTTTTGAATGTGTCATTGCATCACAAATGTCAAGTGCACTTTTGTAATGAACTCTGCAGACTGTAAATATTGTTTTCCACTGTATATACTGTCACATATTAATACATGGTACCAACTGCATCTGAAGTTGTATGTGTGTTTCTTTACTGTACCACTACCTCCAAGAGCCGAATCTGTCTTCTGTAGACCTAGGCCCAAATTATAGCTTAATGCTGATGGCTTTTGAAGCCCTAATCTAGCCTGTGTATTTGCTACACACACAATGGTTATTTTTCTCTAAAAGTCTCACTAAAGAATCTCAGTAGGTTGGGCCTAGTGTCGTTTCTTCTGTGTAGGTTGCACAGCTCTCTGGTATAAGGGGTGGAGGGGTCTGTGTGCATGTGTGAAACATTAACAGATAAGTGTTTTATGTGAGATTGAGGCTGCAATACAGCAAAGTTTGGATCTGTAAAAGGAGCTATGACATCTACTTGCCAGTCCTCGTTAGTATAGTGGACAGTATCTCCGCCTGTCACGCGGAAGACCGGGGTTCGATTCCCCGACGGGGAGGTTAATATTTACTTCTATGCCTCACTTTGTGTGGTGAACAATTGTATGAAGCAGACCGTGTTTCCTGACATTACTGGTTTCTCTGTATTTATATTCGATTACTCCCATTCACTAATTATTAATTGATCAATAACTTAATGTTATTGCTCAGCTCTAACATAAACAAATAAACATGTTTCCGCCCGGTTTCGAACCGGGGACCTTTCGCGTGTGAGGCGAACGTGATAACCACTACACTACGGAAACCGTACACGTTGAGTTACACGAGTATATATTCCGTGATAGTTAACGACTATAGTATATCATTAGAAATGGATAAATAGTGACAGTTACCCTTTATACTCGGGACCATGCGCCCCTATGTCAACCTACGGCCAGAGAGACTGGACACAGCGGTTTCCGTAGTGTAGTGGTTATCACGTTCGCCTCACACGCGAAAGGTCCCCGGTTCGAAACCGGGCGGAAACAATCTTATTTGCTTATGTTTGTGCTGTATAAGAACACTGACATCGCTCAAAAATCTATAGGTGAGAAGGTAAGTAAAAAAAAAAATGTAAATATGAATTTTAAATCCTTTTTTTCCCTAAATTGTTATTGAGATAAGAAATAGGATTTGTTACTTCATAATGTTGTACTGTTTTTGTACAGCCTTGAGAACAGTCCCTTTGCATTTCACTGAATACAATGTATGAGCATGTGACTAAGCTTCGAAAGGTGAATACAAAGAAAACTTTGACCTCCCCGTCGGGGAATCGAACCCCGGTCTTCCGCGTGACAGGCGGAGATACTGTCCACTATACTAACGAGGACTGGTAAACGACACCGTATTGTCGTGGTTCCTCTCACCTACAAAGTTAGAACCCATGTCCCCGGCAGAACTGACAAATGTGTGTAATAATAATAGGCGTAGCTTGAAAAAAAAAAAAAAAAATCTTTATAGTATTGTGTGCTACAACTATTTTATGCTTCACACTGCAGTGGAAACCACAATGTCTATGTTTTCTGGTCATAGATTGACATGGAGGCGCATGGCGAAATGAAAAAAAAAAAGACTTTCTAGTACAAATCTAGTAAAAATCACTGGATAAATATAACCATTTATTATTTTATGATTATATATATTTTTTCTTTCCCTGCCTCCCCTGACCGCAGGTCACTGTACTAGTTATGAACTATGACATAGACGACTGATTTGTACTTGTGGAGACTCTGTGTACAGTTTCCGTAGTGTAGTGGTTATCACGTTCGCCTAACACGCGAAAGGTCCCCGGTTCGAGACCGGGCGGAAACACGTTCATATTTTCTCTGAGTAGCAACATCAGTACAGAGTGTGTGATAAACCTGGGAAGTGTGCAGCTTCGGAGACAAAGGTGTAGTGAAAGTCAAGATGCAGTCCACAAACAGAAACCTTCCACATGTCTCTGATGAGATCCCAGAGTTGTACTATGCTGTGAAATTAGAGAGGTATGTTGAGTTTAAGTCACAGTTCTCAGGGTGACAAAGATGGCTGTGTTAAAATGCTAGATCACTATGGCAACTGATGCTGCAGAGCTAACCTGGCTTTAAATCAGCTGTAAGAAGCATCCTTTATCCAAATTGTTCACGTTTTCTCTTGTTTAACTAGTTTATTGTCTGCCGGGTATAAATAATGTGAATTGAGCACCAGCCACCAGTGAGGAGCTCCACTGCTGAAAGGCTACTGATTCAGTCAGTGACAACACTGATTCACTATAGAAACAATAATACTGCTGCCACTACTGCTACCACTCATTTGTAGCACAATTTGTCATTTGATTCTTAATTTTTCATTAGTCTGTTTATGTCATGAGGTTTGATAATACACACCCACAGAAAATGCAGAGGATGAATAATCTGAATTTGCTTGATATAGGCAGATGGGCAAAGCTGCTTTCCATCCACCTCCTGTTAAGTGTTGAGAAGTTCATGTAGCCTGGCCTGTGTGTTCTATTCTATCTATCTGGCATAGCTCACGCTGCAGATGTACACATATACATAAGTAGGCAATACATTTAACAACTGTTCAGAAACATGCTTCGAAAGGAGTAACAGGGTCAGGAATTTCAGTTAATCGCCATGGAAACGCTTGATGTCTTAAGTCCTGCCTCGTAGTGCGTTTAATCTCGCCTCGCAGCCCGGCACCCTCGCAGTCCTGACATGAAGATAGTTAACGGCGGTGGACATCTGTATTCAGCCAAAGTCTCTGCTTCCACGGTGAGGTCAGGGCTCAGGTTCAGTTACAGCTGGAGCTCACAACCTTTTTGATCTATGCTTTCATGAAATAATGACTTTGTTTTTCACTTGATTAATTATCAGAGGCTGGGATCAACTCTGTAATTAACACAAGCTCAAATTACAAGCTGCAAATCACAAATGTACATAGCTTTAACTGCATGAATGGATGACTTACGCTGTCTTCAGAAAGAGCCACGGAGGAGCAGGTGTTCAACGCAACTCAAGGACAGTGCAGGTTGTGTGATACCTTTGTATGGGATGTTGACATCTTCAGCACCTAAACAAATATTCACCCCTTTGAAAGTTTTCATGTTTTATTGTTGAATAATATTACATCACTGCAGATTTAGTGACATCTCCAAGTCACCACCGGTCTTCCCTCAGAATACAGTCGGGTCAATCATCAAACAAAAAGACTAGCTGTTTTCTGAAATTCTTTGTCTTGCAGGTTGATATTACTTTATTGTGTTGGTTGCAAAAACATGGTTAAAGTTAAGAGGCAATTGCTATGGTGCTGTGGGTTGGAAATTGGAAACCAGTGTATTAAAGTTTACTCTTTTGTTGACCCATCCATCCACCCCAACCTCTTAAGCACAATGACTTTGTCACTCTGTAATAACATCCCCATCCTTCTTTCTTTGCTCCAGTCAAACCCACTAAAGCCACTGTAGAGTTTTATTACTTGAACTTTTGGTCAGTTGCTGAAACAACTGAAGAGTTCATTTGCAAAAACAGATAACTCCATTTTTGTAGATTTTCAGAAAACTTTTTGTTGTTGTTGTTTGCTTGAGATAATATCAATCAAACTGAAGTTGAGTGGATTTGACTCAGTAGAAATGACATGACCAAAATAGAGATACTTAAGTTTGATTGATATTGTCTCAGGTAGACGATGGAAAAGTGGGGTTTCTGAAGGTTTGTGAAGATGGAGTTATCTGTTTTTGCAAATGAACTCTTGAACGGATGCTTTTTTTCCTTTTTCTTGAGAAACATTGATCTGCAGCCAGGAGGAAGACGAAGCTGGAAACAGAGACACATGTGGTCCGACTATGTTCCAAGGTCACAAAATCCGTCTTTTAGAAAATCTACAGCTCATTAATCAACATGCTGCATTAAAAACTTGATGGTAGAAAAATGACAGATTTTAGTTTTCTTTGAGGTTACATGTGGGACTATTTGTTGGCTGGGAACAGTGACTTTCTGCAAACTTGGGTCATGTTAACGTTGCTATGCAACCGTATACTGCCATCTGCTGCTGTTGTTTTTACTTTACCAATACAATAAAATACTTTCCTATGTGTAAATCTCTGTATAAATCTGTTTCTCGTTTATTAGGATCCCCATTAGCATCAGCATAAGCATTGGCTATTCTTCCTGGGGTCCACACACATACGCACAATCACACTTATACACACAACAACCACAAACAAAACAAACATAACAACTCATCTCGTTAACTTTGCAAAATAAGGTAGAGAAACAAATTGTCATTCAGTACACTGTACATTAAATCACATACAGAATTATAAATCCATCATTATTAATCGAGAACGCACAATTCTTCTCATAAACATTCAATCATTCAATCAGAATGACCTTACATAACACCTTTATCCATCCTGTTCTTCAACCAATTGAATCCAAGAAAATAGGGCAAATTACATTCTATATTCTTTGCTCTCACAAGCATTACATTTTATTTTGAAACAGCATTTTCCTGTTTATACCTTCTCAAAAACTTGTAAATATTGTTTCAAAAAAATTTCGAAACGACCTCTAGTATCCTTTTGCACTAAATACAGTGGTAGTGAATTCCACCTGAATGTGTTTAGAGACAGCTTAGGAAGGTTTTTCTGGAAAAAAAAAAACACATTATGTATTTGGGCCTCATTAAAAAAAAAAAAGTCATACTATAGCATGTTGTTTTTGTCAAAGAAGGTCACGTTTCAGAATGTCCTGAAAACGCATCAGGATGTAGTATATAGTGGGGAAAGTGTCCTGAATGTGTTTAAAGACAGCTTAGGAAGGTACTTCCTGAAAAAAAGCACATTATGTATTTGGTCCTGATAAAAAAAAGTGT
>NW_007578879.1:231806-240636 GCF_000690725.1 Stegastes partitus | reverse complement strand
ATATCTGTAACTGAGTTTTGACGAGTCGAAACTGAGTTACAGATATCTCTAACTGTCATTGTGACTAGTCGAAACTGAGTTACAGATATCTCCAACTGTCATTGTGACTAGTCAAAATTGAATTTTGACTAGTCACAATTACGTTGTTGATATCTATAATGTTAATTCTGGAGAGTCAAATGCAGCTATTAAATGTTAAAAGGGCTTGCCATACTCCTTCAACTTAAAGCAGGTTTAACTTGTGTCAAAATGGAGGTCAGACGGGCACAAGGGTCCAATGCGCACCGAGGACCCGACCAACGCTGCTTGCAGCTTTAATTAGGGTCCGCATCTACACAAAAAACACTTTAGTTTTTTGTGTAGATGACCAAATGTCACAGCATGTCTGCACATGTCCCATACACAACCATATAAAGTTTGAGCCGAAGCTGCGACAGCTCATCAACTTTAACGGCTCGCCATTCGAAAACCGGTTGAGAAACGCCAAATCCCTTCAGAACTTTTGTACATCAATGCCTTCTCTGTCTCCTGTGCAAGTTTCAAGTTGATACGATTTACGGTGTCAGACAAGATAATGTTTTCCCAAAAGAAGTTTTCGCGGATTTTCTTACTTTGAAAGGCAAATTGCAGACTTCCTGTTGGAGATAGGTCAGGGGTGTCAGCAGGAGATTTGTGGGTCTCATTGAGACGAACGTTTTGGTGTTGGTTTGATCTCTGTACGACATTCCTACTGGCCGCTAGGGCCGTTTTAGTGTGTTTTTCTGTAACTCGGTGGTGCTTTCTCTCTCCCATACTGCCACAGTTTTCACCAAGTATGTGTAAAAACAACATATTTTTGTGGGAAATCTTGTTAGGAAGCCCTTAGTGTCATTTTTAAAGCTGTAGGACCTTTAGTTTTTTGTGAAGATGAGTAAATGTCACAGCATGTCTGCACATGTGCCATAGACAACTCATCAACTTTAACGGCTCGCCATTCGAAAACCGGTTGAGAAACGCCAAATCCCTTCAGAGCTTTTGTACATCAAGGCCTTCTGTCTCCTGTGCGAGTTTCAAGCTGATATGATTTACGGTGTCAGACAAGATAATTTTTTCCCTAAAGATGTTTTTTACTTTGAAAGGCAAATTGCGGACTTCCTGTTTGAGATAGGTCAGGGGTGTCAGCGCGAGATTTGTGGGTCTCATTGCGACGAACACTTTGGTGTTGGTTTGATCTCTATATGACATTCCTGCTGGCCGCTAGGGCCGTTTTAGTGTTTTTCTGTAACTAGGTGGCGCTAGAGAGCTTTTCTTGTTTGTTTTTTTTTCATGTTATCAAATTTTTTCGCCAATTCGGAGGTGCGTGCCAATTTTGGTGAGTTTTTGAGTGTGTTTAGGGGGTCTAATTAAGGGTTTTGTGTGCGTCATGCAAACAATAATAAGAATAGGAATAAAGAAAGAAAGACTACAGGAACAATAGGGTCCTTGCCGCAGACCTTGGTCCTCGGACCCTAATAAAATCTATCCATCTTGTTACGGGACGGTTCTGAGACTCAAGCGCGAGGCAACAAGACACGGCAGACAGGCAGGTTGATACAATAAACCGTTTATTTATACACACAAGAAAAAGAGTACAAACTTACAAACTTGCTGGCAGAGCAAACTGCGCCTACTAAGGTTCAGGCAGAAATGAATGAAACTAAAGGAGTCCGGACCCGAGTTTGGTACCACCGAGTCGGGAACCGTGAAAAACGAAATACAAAACTAAGCTCAATGTTTAACTAAAAGGGAAGTAACCAAGGGAGGACACCAAAAGGTGCTAATGGGAAACTCAAATGAAAAACAGGCTGGCAAACAAAATGTTAACACAGGGCAAACGCTACATACGGATGGGCAGACTAGATGTAATACTCAGATTAGCCAGACATACGGACAGGCAGACTAAAAGGACTCAAAGCTATTGCTGCAGACAGACTGAATAATTGCTAACTGTAGGGTTAGTGCTAAGAGTAGACAGACCGACAAACTGTTAACTCCGCGGCTAGCATTACATTCTGACCAACAAGGAAACAGGCTCAAATGATGCTGACTGAAGCTATCGCTGCGTACAGGCTGGCTAAACAAATGCTAACTCTAAGGTTAGCGTTTACAAGTAAACAGACCGACAAACTGCTAACTCCACGGCTAGCGCTACATGCGGATTAGCAAGGAAAACAGGCTCTAAGGAGGCTGACTGATGGACCTCACGATCAAACAACAGACCTGACGATAGCCGGGGAAGAGAGAGGGGAAGCAGGGAGGAGGGTGTGGTAGTGGAGAGGGGTTGGCGTCACCGCGGCTGCGGTGGAGAGGCAGGTGGAGACCAGGAGCGGATGCCAGGGAATCCAAGGAGGGGAAGGTGAGCGGTGCTGGTGCCGGTGAGCAGACAGAGCCGTTGCTGTGGAGTGGTGTCGGGACAGACGAGCTGAAGGGAACGGACAGGTGGCAGGTAGGTGTAGGAGGATCCGGTTCCGAGTGGCAGGAGCCGCCGGCAGACGGAGTAGAATGGTGATGGTGGCAGAACCAGTGAATGCTTCGATGGCGTGGCGCTGGAGCATTGTCCGACCATAGCTGAAATACCAGCAGACCAGAGATCGCAGCTGGAGCAGACCAATCCTGACGTACCAATCGGCTGATTGGTAATTTAGGCACACCTGCCTGCATGTTGCCGTCAGCTGTGCTGAAGCTCGCGAGCGAGCAAGAGAGAGCGTAAGGGAGAGATAAACAGAGAGAAAGAAGAGACGAGGGCAGGGGCCGAGGCTGCAGGGACATGACACATCTATTATTTATACATCGCTTAATCCTCACTGGGGTCACGGGGGGCTGAAGCCTGTCCCAGCTGACTTAGGGCAAAGGCAGGGGACACCTGGGACAGGTCGCCAGTCTATCGCAGGGCTACACTTAGAGACAGACAACCAAGCAAACTCACATTCACACCTACAGACAATTTAGAATCACCAATTAACCTCAACATGCTTTTGGACTTGTGGGAGGAAGCCGGAGAACCCGGAGAGAACCCACGCTGCACGGGGAGAACATGCAAACTCCACACAGAAAGATCCCGGTGCCCCTACTGGGACGTGAACCAGTGACCTTGCTGCGAGGCAAAAATGCTAACCAACTGCGCCACCTTGCAGCCCCCCCCCGAACTCTGAGCTGATCTACTCCGAGACAGGAAACTCTGAGTTTCCAGTTCCAGAACAGCCGATTTGATTTAGTTTAATCAACTCAGAGTAGTTTCACCTGGAGTTAAGCACGTGCACCACAACTATAAAAAGCCAGCATCAGTGGAGTTGACGAGCCACCATGGCAAGGGGAAAGTGCAGGGCTGCATTTTTCACCAGACTAGAACTGGAAATCTAAATCTTAAAAAGAAGTGCAACACCGCTGCAGCTGCAAAAGAGAGGGAGACAGCGTGGAGAACAGTGCAGCTCGGGTCAGTGTGTAATTTTAAATGTTGTCCTTTGTAATCACAATGATATTACAGGGGAAAACTGCTTTAATGGTAGCCTAATAATTTATTTCATTTAGGTGTACTCCCGTGGAGGAGAAGCGCACTTGGCAGCAGCTTAAGATGAAATATAAAAACACCGTTCAAGGTTGCAGCACAATGTCATTCACAAAATATAATTTCAAATTAATTTAACAGATCTCTACAACATTCACCTGCAATCTTGTGGAACTCCTCCTTGATGGCTCTGACAGGTTTTTGTCCAGGGAAAATAACATATTGGGTAAAAGCCGTTTCAGGGCGAGGCACACTCCTCTGACCTCCCTGCATACAGTTGCCTCACTGAGGTGCTTTGCATCTCCGACATTGTACAAAAAACTTCCATTTGCGAAGAAATGCAGAGTAACACACAATATCTGCTGGGATGTCAGAGCATGACTAGGATTGGCAATGTTGCACCTGAAGGACGGATTAGGTTGTATGTAGATGATGGACTGGGACGTGCGGTGAGGTTCATGGCTGGTGAGGCACTGATTTCATCACAATCAGATTTACAAATGGACTTCTCATACAGCCGACTGACTCTGATTTTGTAAATGATTTTTGACGGACGGCAGAACGAGGCTACACCAAAACTCGCCTGCTGACTGAGTGAATGAATGAGGAAATCAAATGGCATGTGTGGTCGGAAGAGGGCAGCGACAGAGAGAAACTCGAAGTTCATCGAGACAAACCTGGTCCCGACCAGGTTAGGTTCATAGAGTCTGTTACTATGGTAACTGACCGAGGTCTTAAGTTACCTCTCTGTGTGAAACAGGCTAGAGTTATCTCCCTTTGTGAAACGGAAAACTCAGAGTTTCCCTCATTTCAGGGTTAACAGACTCAGAGTTTTCACTAGACCTGCTTTGTGAAACGGACCCCAGATCTTAATCTTTTTTTTTTTTTTGTAGCTAGAAAATTGTAGATTACATTTAGTTGGAAATCTCGTAATCTCGTAAATGCATCAACTGTTGTTTGATATATTAAACTAAAAAATGGATTCCATGGTATAGGGCAGTTAAAAATGTCCTCCCATTTATTTTAAGAACTGTTAGGAATGGTAATCATGGATTGATGACTGAGGTAAAAGTTGTAAACACTTTGATTTATCTTGCTGTTTTGTAACCATCTCAGATTTTTAATAGATGGCTGACACGCTAGCAGTTTGTAAGTCACACTGTTAAACTTTTGTTTCCATTGTTTTTTGTTTGTTTGTTTTTCAAGGTCGTTTTTTATTTTGGATAATACAGTGTGTAGACATACATTTTCCAGTATTTTCTTTTTCCCATTTTCTTCCAGATCCCACCCCACCACAATAACACAAAAACCAGATCGTTCAAGAACAAAGGTTCGCAGATATGCATCATAACATCGGTGCTCAAGCAAAAATAAATAAACAACAAAGAGATACAGACAGGTAAAAATGAAATTAAACCACATTTAAAATGTCATGTGCATTTACATTCTCCAAATAAGTAAAAAAAAACGGTTGCCAGACATCACAGAATTTTTGTACTGATCCCTTTGTAGAATTGCGAGTCCTTTCTAATTGGATATAGTGCGTGACCTCTTTTACCCAGCCCCCATATGTGGGTGACAGTGCTTCTTTCCACTTTTGCAAGATCATTCTTCTGACTAGAAGGGTACAGAAATCTACCATAGAAGAATAGAATAGAATAGAAGAATAGAATAGAAACTTTATTGATCACTTCGGTGTAAACCTCAGGGAAATTGTTGTACTAGAAAAACAACACAACACCAACACAACATCAGCAACAACAATAGTAATAATAATAATAGTAATGATGACAATAACACTGGATACTAGTAACAAAATTTGCCTGATTAGGCTTTGGCTTATCTAAATGTACATTCCTTGCAGTCACTCCAAATACTGCAGTAAATGGACATGGTTCTACTGTAGTATTACATATTTTTGATAAAGTACTTAAGATGTATTCCCAAAAGTTGTTTAGCTTTGGACATGTCCAAAACATGCTCCAGATGGCGCCGGTGAGTGCGGCAGCCGTCACACCTGCTCCAGTACCGTTGCAACTTTTAAAAATTGTTTTTATCTTTTTAGTTTTATTTATCTTTTTGCACGGTGTTCACCATGCTGTGTCCTCGTCGTATCAAATACGACAGAGACACACTGGTGAATATTGGTTTATTACCACAGTGCACCACTTTTTCTGTTGATGTGTCCTGGTCCAGCAAGATCCTGCAGGGGGCCCTCAACAACAATAACACAGGACGCCGGCAGCGCAAAAGGCCCCGGGGGAAATGAGCTGGCATTAGGAACAGGTTGAGGCTACAAGCACACCAACCACCACTGCCTAGCATCCTGCTCGCAAACGTCCAGTCCCTGGACAACAAGCTGGATGAGCTCAGAGCCAGGATTAGGACCAGAGACTGCATCATCATCTGCCAACATCATCTGCAACATCATCGATATATATATATATATATATATATATATATATATATTTGTTGTGTTCTTTATTCTGTCCATGCGCTCCCTCAAGGCAATGGCCAATAGTTCAATTACTAGTGCAAAATGAAGTGGTGACAGAGGGCAACCCTGACATGTGCCACGTTGAAGCTCAAAAAACGGCGATAGATTATTGTTGGTACACACAGCAGCCAGAGGACTAGAATAAAGTACTTTGATCCATGATACAAATTTAGAACTGAATCCAAACTTTTGGCGGGTATGGAAGAGAAAGTCCCATTTCACGCAATCAAACGCCTTTCCTGCATTTAGTGAGATTATTATGTTTGGAGAATCATTCAAGGATCGATCATAAATTATATCTAGCAATCATCTGATGTTAGAGAAAGAATGTCTATTTTTAATAAATCCTGTCTGGTCAGGTGAAATGATGGAAGGTAGGACCTTCTCCAGATAGCGAGCTAACACTTTTGCAAGGATCTTTGTATCAGAGTTTAGCAGGGAAATTGGGCGATATGAGCGACAGTCAATGTGACTTATCTTTTTTTTAAATTAAGGAAATTATCACTTGTCACATTGTCGGAGGTTTTGATTGGGATAAAAATGACTTTTCAAAGACAGACACTAATTAAGGATTAATTTGATCAGAAAATGTTTTGAAGAATTCCAAGGGATTCCCATCTAGGCCTGGGTAATTACCTGACTGCATACTTTGTATTGCAGATGCAACATCCAGGACAGCTTGGCTGCTGCTTTGAAGTGGAGGGTGGGGACATTAACATTCTGCAGGAAATTCTGCAGGTCCAAATTACTATCCGATTTAGAGGAGCTGTACAATGTCTGGTAACATTTCATAAAGATTTATTAATTGTCACTACATTTTAAGCCCTGATCATTTTGGATTTCTGGAATAGTTTGGTTAGCATTTCTTTGCCGTATCATTATTGTTTACATTTGTAGGTGAAGACTGACTAGAGAAACAGGCTTCAGGGGGATCAGCTTGCATCATGTATGCTGCAGAGCATCAGTGGCCACCTCTTGGAGAATTTCTCTACAACAGAGCCTTAGAGCTCTTTTATAAAACAACAACAACAACAAAATTAGATTTATTTGTTATTTTTTATTTTTTACATTCAGACAAAAGTCATTTTTAACTGGCCATTCAATAAATGAGTTGTAAAAGTAAAATCTTCAGCCAAATGTCATGTGTTTACGCCGCCATGGTTCCCCAGAGAACCTGCCCCCGCTGCTGAAAAAAATCCTAGAGGAAACACTGATGTTTATTGTTTTTTGGAAGAATGAAAATTATCAACTCATTAAAGAGGAACAGGGAAAGGGTGAGGGGAAAAACTGTACAATACTGTAGTATGTCTCACTTGTGCCTATCTGAGAAGTTCTGCTGTCTGCTCTTCTATCTGGCTACCATCATTATCACTTTCCTAAGAATGACACAAATGAACAGCTGAGATAATAGCTGAAGTTTAAAAGTAAGAGTGAGAGAGATGTTTAAAACTGTTTTTTTTTTTTTTTTTTCCTCACCTGTGTTGATGTGAAAAGCTCTGCTCTCTCCTCTTCTCTTTGGGTGGCATCTTCACCTTCCTGAGAAGAACACAGGTCAATTATACATTATAAAGATATGGATGAGGGGGAAAGATGGAGAAATAGTAGTTATAGTTTGACAAAAGGTGAGAGAGAGAATATAATGAATATTAGTATATTGTTGTAGTTTTGTCTCACCGGTGCCATCAAGCTCTGCAGAAGCCTGATAACGATCCTGATCATTTGAATCAGGTGTGTTGGAAGAGGGAAACATCTAAAACATGCAGGACTGTGGCCCTCCAGGATCAGGATTGCCCACCCCTGGTCTACACTATCAGCAAAGACATGAAATAGCTTAAACAAGATCTAAGGCACGAACTGTCCACCTTTAAAGACGAACTGAAAAGAGAGATGAAAGAAGAAATCACAAATTTACAACAAGAAAGACCGCAAGCTAGCAGAGAATACTAACGAGCTAAAACACCAGAAGGCTAGCATCACCGAGGCCCAGACACGCATAGCGGAGCTAGAGGAGTGGTGGACGCAGGCTACCGAGGCGATGCTGGATATGTGGGAGCAGACCCGACAGATGCAGGGAAAGATAACTGATTTTGAGGGGAGAACACAGAGAAATAATACCTGAATCTTTGGCCTACCAGAGGAAGCAGAAGGAGACTCCACTGCCAAATATCTGGAACAACTGCAAAAATCGGAACTTGAACTGCCTGAAGAAACCAACCTGCAGATCCAGAGAGCTCACAGACCCCTGGCTCAAAAACCGAACACAACTGCAACTCCCAGATCGATTGTGGTAAACTTTCTACAGTATGAGATTGAAGAAATGACTTTGAGGAAAGCATTCCAAAAAAGATACTGGTTGGAGGAAAACAACTTTTCTTCAACCACAATTACCCTGCCAAGACTGTCCGGAAACAAAAGGCATATGTGGGCATTAAAAAAGTCCTGAAAGAGAAAGGTATACGCTAGTGTTGTAGTACTCGAGATCGGTCTCGAGACCACTTTTTGAAGGTCTCGGTCTTGTCATGGACTCGACCGCGTTTTTACTCTGTATTGTCTCGGTCTCGGCCACAGAGGACTCGGGATTTTACTGCGAGACCAGCCGAGGCCACGGCTGCAAGGACCGCACTAAACTGAGTCTGAACTGTCTCATTGGTTTAGTAATAGCTTTGTTGTGATTGGATGCAAAACTCCCCGCTTCGAAAGAAACCAATAATTTAACAGATTTTTAATTTGGATTATTTTTACGGGCTGTGGCCTGTCACCCCACCCCGCCCCTCTGCACACACACACTTCACTACAGTAAATGCGGGAGA
>NW_007578879.1:200180-228306 GCF_000690725.1 Stegastes partitus | reverse complement strand
ACCCAAGACTCTGACACTGACAATGCACTTGTCTTTTGGGCAAAAAACCAAGACAGGTTCCTCATCTGCACAAATTGGCACTGAAGGTGCTGACAGTCCCTGCCTCTTCGGCACCAGTGGAGAGGGTTTTTAGCAGAGGGGGCATTATAATGAGACCCCATCGGTCACGTTTAGGTCACAAAATGTTGCAATCGCTCATGCTTCTAAAATGCAACCAAACTCTACTTTAAGCTCACCTCTCATGATGTAATTTTTAGGGGCCATGTTGTTTGTGGTGTTTAGACCCTTTCATGTGTCTATCCTTGGCGGTGAGCTTTGTATAAGTAAGCAAGTATTTCTCCTCAGCAGTTTTCTCAGGGAAACATCTGTAGTTTGGCCTTTCAGCGTTTGACTTCTTTAAAGATACATTTACATCTCTTTTTGTCTTTGAATTTTAGATGCTGATGTTTGGCATTGTTTTTTCTTTCTATTTCATAGAATAGTGGTTCTCAAGTTTTTTCATTTACAATAATACACCTTTTTTTTTTTTTAAATTAATATATTTTTTTTACCCAAGTTCAGCTGTGAGGAAATATTTATGATGTAACAGACATAAAAAGAGGCACACTGTTCTAGATTTAGCTATGTTGTAGCAGATTGTTCATATTTGCACATGGCTTGCTGTTGTTTTAAACTTAAAGAAACAATAAAACATTCTGAAAACAAGATAAAAATGTTTGATACATTCCATATTGAATGTTTGTTTGAAGTTGGCAGACAAGAGTATTACAGGCAGCCTTACACTTGCCTTAAAACTACATTGAATAAGTGTTGAATTAAATGGTTAAGTTAAACTGGGTATGGTCTCGGTCTTGACTTGGTCTCGCTTTGTCTTGGTCTTGGTCTTGACTCGGTCTCAACCCCTCAGAGTCTTGGTCTTGTCTTGGTCTCGACACACTGTGGTCTCGGCCATGTCTTGGTCTCGGTTTAGGTGGTCTTGACTACAACACTAGTATACGCTTTCAAACACCCCTCACAAAAAAACAGATACACTGGGACACCAGAGCAAAGACGTATGAAAGCACCGGAGAAGCAGCGAATGATATGAAAAAAAGAGGCTACACTGTGGACACACCTGCCGAGGACACCGGCACTACGGGCGGAGGGAGGATGCGAGCAGCGGCGGAGTGGCAGCGAGTGAGGGGGAAAGAAACGAGATGGGAAACGGCACAACAAGCGAAGGAAAAGCTGCAAGATTACCGATTGAAATCGTAAGAACCTTGCTTAACATATGTGGTACCTCTGTGGATAACAGGAGGAAGAGAGAATCAAAACAACAGAACTCGTTGGGCACATGAGACGACAAATTCTGTGAGTTTTAAATTAACCTCTGCCCACATATCAGACTGGAATGTCTTAGAAATGGGTTAGAAAACTGATCCACAGAGTGTAGTCTGAAGCGATGGAGACTTCTTTAGTTTAAACAAAGCAGTAAGAACCAACCTGAGCGAGTTCAAAGTATCTTAGTATTTAAGTTGGACTTGTCTAGATACTGTGCAGGCACACAAGTTATGCTTAGCTCTAAGTCTAGAGAGGGGCCTCTGCGAAGAAGATTACATCCCCTCCACCTTCCAACGGGGTACCGGGGCAAGAACAAACACCCTGCATCTGGAAGCTTATGTTTTAGTTTATATGGTGGCCGACAAGGGCCAAACGCACTGCAACAGCCCAATGCATCTCAGTTAGAGAATACAGCTTCAAATACAGAAACGATCCAAATTCACAAACTCAAACACAAGTCTAAACGAGGTACAAAAAGAGAAACGTGGTGCAAATGAAAATAACGTGATGAAAACAACAAAGACAAATGCATCATCATCAAACGCGCTGCTAATAGTTAAAAGCACAAAACAATTCAAAACAAGAAACGATCTTCAAATGAAAAACGCGGAATAACTGGCCCAAAACCTGCAGGGGGCGCTCTCAGCGTAACAGCTCAATGGAGAGACACACGGGATGGAGAGAGAGACAGAACAGCTGACGGAACGACGACGGTGTTTCAACATTCAGCGGGAACGGTAATGTGACTTCCATTGATTATATTTATTATATGTTATGTTTATATCACTGTACAACGTTGCATATTACGTGACGTTTATTTTATTGTATTTTACACCAGATGTTACAAGGCTGCACATTTGCATGTAGATTAGCCTGCTTAGTAGTACATTAAAAAGAATGATCTCTGTTAAGCTAAAAGTTAAATGAGTTTTTTTTTTCTTGTGTTCATATAATTTCATACCAATAGCAGTCATTAACCCAAAACTCAAACATTTAAAGCAATTCTTATAATGTGACAGCTGAGGGCAGTACTGAGCTGAAAAGTCAGGTGAGTGATGATCAGATAAATTGGTGGAGGCTGTGCGTGTTCTGGTGGATCAGTTGGAACAAAGGATTCCATGCTACAGGGTGACATTGGTGTGAAGGACCTACAGAAATGCCATTGGTATGACTGTTTAGCAATTTAACATGCAATTTTGATTTAACTACTGGTTTTAATTTGATAATAGCGATGCTATGTTGAGCCTGACGATGCGTCAGTAACTTTATGTGCCGCATCAGATTTGCTTGGCAGTGTGTGTTGCGCAGCAGCTTTGTTTATTGGTTGTGTGATGTGCGCAAACTTGTGTTAATATTTAACCAGTTGTAAATTTATTTATTTATTTTATACGATTCATGGTATTTAAAATTATTGAGTTTGTTCAAAATATTTGAATAATATTTTAGAAATATAGAATAGAATAGAATAGAATAGGATAGAATAGAATAGAATAGAATAGAATAGAATAGAATAGAAGGCCTTTATTGTCACTATACACATGTACAATGAGATTAAGAGCAGCTCCTTCAGTGCAATATAGAATAAAGAACAAAATAAAGAACAAAAAAAAAAATAGAAGAGATTTAAATATAAAATAAGATAAGTTTTATATATACAGTATAAGTTATATGTACAGTATGAATATAGAAAATAGAAAAATATTGCACAGCATGGTCATTGATGATATTGCACATTTAAATAGAGTTTACAGTAGGTGGATGTGAGGTAGATTGGGGGGGCTGGGGTGGACTGTGCTGTCAGTGCATGTGTGAGTTCAGAGTGGTGATGGCTTTTGGGAAGAAGCTGTTCTTGAGTCTGTCTGTTTTGGTTCTGATGCACCTGTAGCGCCTCCCTGAGGGCAGCAGGTCAAACATGTCAGAACCAGGGTGGGAGTTGTCCTTGATGATGGTTTTTCCTCTACTGAGGCAGTGGGAGGTGTAGATGTCCATCAGGGAGGGGAGAGGGCAGCCGATGATCTTCTGGGCTGCCTTTACAACTCTCTGAGGCCTCTCCCTGTCTGCCATGGTGGCTGTACAGGGACCATATGGCTCGCAGCAGCGAGCCTGGTACCCCATACTCCCTCAGTACCCCTCACAGAGTTCCTCGGGGGACATGGTCATAGGCCTTCTCCAGATCCACAAAGCACATGTGGACTGGCAGGTCGAACTCCCATGCCCCCCTCAGCAGCTCCGCAAGGGTAAAGAGCTGGTCCACTATTCCACGATCAGGACGGAATCCGCATTGCCCCTCCCGAATCCGAGGTTCGACAATCGGCCGTAGCCTCCTTTCCAGCACCCTAGAGTAAACTTTCCCAGGGAGGCTGAGAAGTGTGATACCTCGATGATTGGCACACACTCTCCGGTCCCCCTTTTTAAAAATGGGAACCACCCCGGTCTGCCACTCCACAAGCACTGTACCCAATGCCCATGTGCCACTGAAGAGACGTGTCAGCCATGACAGTCCGACAGTGTCCAGAGCCTTCAGCATCTCAGTGCGAATCTCGTCCACATCTGGCGCTTTGCCACTGAGGAGCTTCTTAACCACCTCGGCGATCTCTACTACGGATATGGACGCAGAAGCCCCCGAGTCTTCAGGCTCTGCCCCTTCAGCAGAGGACGTGTTTACCGGGTTCAGGAGTTCCTCGAAGTGCTCCTTCCACCGCTCGACAAGATCCCCAGTCTGGGTCAGCAGTTCTCCTCCCCGACTGTACACAGCCTGGGCGAATCCCTGCCTCCCCTTTCTGAGGCGTCGGACGGTTTGCCAGAACTTCCTCGGGGCCCACCGAAAGCCCTTCTCCATAGCCTCCCCGCACTCCTTCCACACCCAAGTTTTAGCTTCCACGACCGCTGCAACTGCAGCCTTTTTTTTTTTTTTTCAAGAAAAGGTAAAAGTATTATCAATTTGAATAATGAAAAATGAAACTTCAGTCATTTGTTGAAAAATTATAATGGTTAAAGAAGTGTTATTGCATTTAAGTTGAAGTTGTTTGTTTTCTTTGAAATGTTTAAAGCTGTAGCTAATGTTATGTTTGTGTGTTTTAAAGGTTATCAATCTGCTGCTGCTACTACTGCTATTGTTGGTACTATGTATGTTATGTCATACTAACGCATAAAATTAAAGCAAAGCAAAGAAGAGCTGAGTTGCCCAATCGTCATCTGTACCTACCTCCAAGCCTTTTTCAAGTTTAGGCAGAACTGATGTCAAAACCCAAACAACTTGACAATCTCCACTGTGTGTGTATATCAAGAGGCAGTGAAGAGTATTAATGCTCATAGCAATAACGTTACTTATCACGTTTTTCATTTTTAGTTGTCTATGTTATACTGATCTATCATCTTTTTTTCCAGGCTACTATGTTTTGCCCTCACTGTGGACAAGATCTGGGAATAATTCACATGTTCTGTGGCTCATGTGGCTCAAATGTTCAATTTTTGGCAGAATATTCAGACAACAGTAAGTAGACTCATATCCAGTTAGTTAATAACACTGTTGTAGTTCACACCCAGCCATTATATTTGACTTTTAAGAGCTTGTGTTGTGTAATAAAGTTACAGTGCTTGGTGGTATAGCTAACCAAATCTTGAGGTGATCAGCTGTGTGTCATTGAGGTGCAGATAGTGAGTTTCACTGTCACAGGGTAGAAAATTAGCGTTTATGCAGGTTCTGATGTTAAAGGACCTCCACCGCCCATCAGAGGCTAAGTGTTATAATTATAATAAAATTCAATCTCTGCCTTTATTCCACTTTATGTTTGGCAGGTTCAGCATCACATGTCCCCACAAAAGAGGATCTGACAAAAAGATATTTTAATCACAGCTACAGCAATGCTGAAATTTTGGATTTTTTGCCTTCAAAAAGATTACTCTCCTCTTGCCACTGTTCATGCTGCCATACAGGAAGAGTTAAAGGGTCCAGGTCAACACTATGGCTACCATTCAATGTGGCCGACACTGCGCGTAATGTTCTCTCTGACTGTTAAGAGGGATGATGTTATGGCCCTGATGAGGGAGCTTGATCCACAAGGAATTCAGCTTCGTGCAAGCAGAAAATTTGTTAACAGTTGACAGTTCTGATGGACCAAACCATGTCTGGCATGTGGATGGATATGTTAAGTTAAAGCCATACGGTTTTGGAATAAGTGGCTGAATAGATGGATACTCTCGAAAAGTACTGTTGTTGAGATGCGGAACAAGCAACAATGACCCAGTGGTCATTGCCCCGAATTATCTGAATGTGAAATCATTCTGTGGTACTGAAAATGGCACAATGGCGGCAATTCATTGTACCTTAAGATCATCTCCCACTGACGACTATGCTGGGGCTGCCAGTCATTTGTACAGCTCTTCAATGGCAAACTAAAGAACTGAAAGCTGGTGGTCATATTTTTGCAAACAGAGGTGACATTATTATATGTATTTTTTTCTTGGTGTTTTACAAGTTAGAAACACATTTTAAAATGGACTTTAAAACAAACAAGAGAACATTGTGGTCCTTGCGTGTTTATTGCTTTTTGATGAACAACAAATTACATTTATCATTAAATTAAAACATTTTAGACTGAATCACAGTGAAATGCATCACCTTAATTCCAGTTTGTGACTTTAGGTCACAATTTTGGATGGACCTATTGAATGATCTGAGAGAGAGAAATCTCTTCAACAGTAGTCACGAGCACACATGCCTCCTGCGATTTGTGTTTATGGATGTGCTACAAAGTGACCTTGATGAATGCAAACAAAACTGGAAACTCATACAATCAGACCTGTTAAACAGTCTTGTTGTCCATCTGGTAAACCAGAGGTCATGTACAACCTACCTCACAGGTTAGTTTTCAGTGTTTAACTTTTTATTTTCCCTGAAATAACAGTATAAAACATAACAATGAACAACATCATCAAAAGATGTGACAAATCTTGCACTTACATCATACTAGAAAGGGTAATCGTCTTAGTCTCAGTTTGTTAGTCCAACAACACGTAACACTAAGACTAAGAATATATTTTCTCTCTCAGGTTTGGTGGAACTGACTGTAGGTTTCCAGTTTCACTAGAGGAACTGCGGCCATTTGAGAGTGAGGCAACACACAGTCCATGTGGAGATCGCCATCTCCAGGCACGCTTTGAGGATCTACAGAGACAAAGTGGTCTAATGCGGCCAATGACTTGGGAGACCTGTGTGGAACTTTATATCACATTGAAGAACATGGCTGATTTGTAACAGAACTGAAAATACAGGTAATAACTGTTGAACTTTGAACTCTGTTAGGTTGTTATTTCAAACTGTTATTGTATAACAGTTTGATATAATATATCAAACTGTTAGGTTGACCTAACAGTTGGATATACAATAACAAAAATTAGTACAGTCCAAAACCAGGTAAGTTTTGTACTCCAAAGTCCATGTCCTTTTGAAACTCTTCATAAGTCATTGACAGTGGAATTTCCATTGCGTTTGCACAGGTTCTGCTGTATGGGAAGAGAGACACCCTTTGAAAGACCTTTGGTCTCTGGTTAATCCCAGATGGGGGCAGAGAGCTGAGTCCTGTGGCGAACATCAGGATGTCAGCGAGGGAAAGTCCTGTTAGTTTATCTGAAAAAAAACATGTTACAAAAATGTGTTTTATTAAACCTGTCATTCATAAAAGATGAGAGAAATGGGAACAATTGTATGAAATGCTACTGTAATAAACCTTCTATCAAGGAGATAGTCTCTCCAGAAAGCCAGCACTCTAGTTTCCTCTTGGCGTCTTGTGGTGCCTTGTTACCTGAGTTCAACCTCGAAAAGTTCATCCAGTGTTGTGGATGTCAGCTGTTGTACACTTGAGCACATAAATGCCTTGAATATGGATGCATGCTGCTCCAAAGTTTGGCAAATTGACCTATTGCTATAATCCCTGTAGTCATATGAGAAGATACATTACCTTCTATTGTCAGTGCCTGTTATGGCAATAGGTCAATTTGCCAAACTTTTAAAATACCCCTTTAAGCATACTAATTACTCGATACTTGATACAATTAATTTTATGTAAAGTCTTAAAAATTTGGATGAATGAATACATGAAAGCACTGTTGCCACGCAGCAAGAAGGTTGCCGGTTCGCGTCCCGGTGGGGGCACCGGAATCTTTCTGCGTGGAGTTTGCATGTTCTCCCCGTGCAGCGTGGGTTCTCTCCGGGTTCTCCGGCTTCCTCCCACAAGGTCCAAAAACATGTTGAGGTTAATTGGTGATTCTAAATTGTCCGTAGGTGTGAATGTGAGTGTGCTTGTCTGTCTCTAAGTGTAGCCCTGTGATAGACTGGCGACCTGTCCAGGGCGTCCCCTGCCTTCGCCCTAAGTCAGCTGGGATAGGCTCCAGCCCCCCGCGACCCTAGTGAGGATTAAGCGGTGTATAGATAATGGATGGATGGATGAATACATGAAAATAAAGCACATTACCTTTGTACTGAGAAATGGTTGCAGTAAATGAAGTACCACTGCATGAAGTCCTTAATGATTATCTTCTTGTCCAACACAATATCTGGGTACAGAAGACAACCAGCAGTCTGCAACAGACTTGAATGTTTGTCGATCACTGCATGCAGTTCATCCAGTGTTGCCGCACTGGATATCTGGGAGACAATTACCATACATTTAAGTGAAATGCCACCAACTTCCCATACTGAGAGATCAATATGGAAAGAAACAATTTTCATATTGTCCATGCCATATAATAAGGTGGAGGAGCTTAATTAAGCTAATGTTCTGAGATGGTGCAAACTGGATCTTACTACAAAGGGTTGGGTAGTCAGATTACAAGTATTCACTATTCATGTTTTTAAAAAAAGATGGAACAAATACCTGAGAGCAGATATTTGGTTAGACTATTGATAGTTGAGAAAGCTGTTGTGTGATAACACTGTGAGCTCTGTTGATCTGACAACACACCTCAAGCAAGGAAGCTCTCATGGTGTCATCTGTGATGTCCTCAATCCTTGCTTCAGCGTCAACGGTCGATTTTCCTGTGAGGTGGTCATAGAGCATTTCCGACAAGAATTGAGTGCCTGGACCACCGTGGACTACTGATGTAGCAATCATCCTCCCAGCATGAAAATATTCATCATTTCTGGCAGCTGTTGATATTTTACCATCCATTAGTGCCACTATTAAAATTAGTTTCAAGTCCACATGAAATGCATGCTAGAGTTAATGTCACTGAATCCAGGTGCAGAGCTAAAACCAGATAATGAATTTCCAGTATGAATTCCAAAACTATTTTTCAGAAATGCAAAGTACTTAATTTAAGTCTGAAACAATAAACTGTTTACCTGCACAGTCGAACGTTAGAAATTTCCCATCTTCTGGACCATCAAAGATTCTCCTTGATCTAAGGCAGTCCATCAGCAGGGTGAGGAACTCCCACTTAGGACCACCAGTGTCCACTGCATCCTCTGCTCACCCCTCATCATCAGTGAATTTAACCAAAATTGCATGTGATGGGTTAAAAGATGGTCGCTTAAATCCTCGGAGTGCTCCATCCCATATATTTGCTCTTTTGATGTTGAACCGGTTTCATGATGCATTAGTAATCTCGGAGGCCAGTTTTGAAACAATGTTTTCAGCGCTCAAGCTCAAACCCTGTGGACTGCAAAAGAATATCAGTGTCCATGATTTCCACTATTGGAGCCAAACATTAACAATAGGGCACTAACTAGTAATACATCATACCTTTCCTCTGCAGGGTTGTCTATGTGGCCATCTGTGTCAGACTCACTGTCAACAACTTTATGCATACACGATGGTGTAGTTGCTGCAGGAAAAGACTTTATGGACTCAACTGTAAAATGCAGTTAACTGTTTTTGTTTGTTTGTTTGTTTGTTTTACAAAGAACAACAAGCGAATGACACCTGAATATAAGGTACATTCTTACACAGCCCAGACATTTAAAAAAGTGTTTGTTGGAGTTCTATTGTTATTTTGACTGGGGGTGAGTTGGGGTTGCTGTTTGAAAATGTAGAAAGACTGGTCTTTAGAAAGCTTTTGCAATGTTGCAATATAGCAATAAAAATGAATATTAATAAACAGTTGGACATTCCAAGAAAGAAAGTATGAAAAATATAAAGGGATTGCAGGAAATAGGCTAAATGTTAGCAGAACACCTTCCTTTTTTTAAAAAACTATTTATTATTTATTCATTCAACACATATTTACACACACTAACCAAAAATGCTATGGTTACAACTGTCCACCAGCTTACCTATAGCAGGTATTCAGAGTCTGTGAAGATTGGAACTGTTCCTGGGCAGTTGGTTGCTGTCCATCCTAATTAAAAATAATACATTTTTAAGATAATCAGTTAATCATTCAGCATTGTTACCTGCTTAGAACTAATGCACATCATAAAGGATGGATACAAAGGACTTTAGATGACTAAGTGAATTTTCAAAATTACTTACTGGTATTTCACATTGTGTTAAGACATGAATACTATTGGGGATATTTTTTTTTTTTTTTTTAAACTTACATGATGAGATTCTGGCTGTTGGCCTCTGGAGGGTCTAGGAATAACAAAGATGGCATGAATTTCCCTGCTCCACTTCTTATTTTATAAAGCAAAATCATCATATGACAAAGGCAATTTTTACCCCTGCAAAATGTTCTCCATTCTTGGGGTGCTCACATTATCTGGATTGTCCCAGACCTGTATACAAAACGTAATATTAACACATATATAACAAATAGTTCAACATTACGGCAAATTGGCCAATTGCCATATTCTCTGCAGTCATAAGTAGGAACATTACCTTCAATTATCAGTACCTCTGTTGTTTTGAGATGGGGGGCAGAAGCACAAGCCACTTAGCAAACAGAATTGAGATCGACAGTATGAGTCTGTCTGTCCTTCAAATCATCAAATACATAATCCAATAACTTCGAAATGATCTCGTCAACAAGTTGTGACCTGTACATTCACCTAAATCGCACACAGTGCAACTTATTTGCTTCATGTGTCATGTGTTACATAATTATGCATTGTTATTTCATGGTGTGGTGAATAGTCACTACTTGTCCACAAGAGCATTTTGGAGTAGCTGGATTGCTTGTTTGATGAGACAGACTCTTACCATTCACTCCATGGTCTCCAAACAGCTCACGCCACAAACTGAATGTACCTAGCAATAGGCCAGTTTGCCAAAATGTTGAGCTATCGCTTTATCATGTATGCACTTACCACAGTGTCAGAGAGATCACTTTCCACAGATGGCAAGTTCACATGGACAACACTGTCATCTTCACTCGAAGACTGTCCAGCATAACCTTTGAAAAAATGCATTTAAACAAAAATTACTATAATGTTTTGAGTAATTAGCAGAATTTATTTTGCATGGATAAGATATACATGGAAAGACTCAAACCATGAATGAAATATGAAATGGAACACACAGCTGGTTTCAAAATCCTCTGCAGTGCAAATGTACAGTGTTATCTTCTGGTAGGCCTTCCCTATTACCTCCTTGTACTTCTGTACAGTGAAAGGGTCATCTGTTCCTGGGATGTTTATCACTTGTCTGCCATCAGGGTACAACAAAACATGGACAACATTCTGCATGTCCTGGTTAAAATCCAACTGTTTTTTCACAGCAGCAGCCAATAGCTGCTCTGATGACCAGTGAGGCTGAATGTCAAGAGGGTGTGACTTCCCTCTTACAGGTTTTAGGGAGTCACCTGTCAGCCTCATAACTCCAACAAAAATCTGCAAAATAACAAAAAACATAGTAAATAAAATGGAAATTGATACAACATATCACTATGATCCGTCACTTAACAAGGTGTGGGTCTGCACTGACAGCTAAATCTGAACAAGCTATGTAACAACAGTTCATACCTTCACTGGTTTCTGTTTCTTTTCGCTGTGAGAGGCCTTACGTTTCTTTGAAAAGAAAGACTTTCTCTCCCTTTCTTTAACTGCCCTAAACTTCAAAAATGTCTCTAAGCTTGAGTTTCCCTCTGGCAAAAAAACACACACTGGAATTAAATACTGATTCAGTGCTCTTATTGAGTTTGCATTTAATTATGTTCATATAAAATTACTTTCTGCATGACATCTTAGTACATCTTAAATGCCAGTTACTGAACCAGAAAAGTGATAGAGAGAAGTGTTTTTGTATATACAAGAACACGATCTGAACCTTTCAAGACCCATTCCAATCATTTTATGTCACAAAATCATGAATCTGTTTACTTGCACTGGTGCTAGGGTGTGCAACATCAACTTGTGCACAAGCGGCAGTTGTCTCCTCTTTGACTTTAAAAAAGCTGTGTTTTTGCCACATGCATAGCAAAAGGCAGGGCAAGCTGTGAGTGCAGATCCACAGAATGGACAGTACATCTGCAAAAGGAAAAAAGACAGGGTTCAGGTATGAAAGGCTGTGATAAGAGGGTGTTTTAATGTACTATTAAAACAGGTGTTTTACGTCAATCTCTAATCGTTTTATTTTATTAAGCAGGCTAATCTACATGCAAATGTGCAGCCTTGTAACGTCTGGTGTAAAACACAATAAAATAAACGTCACGTACGTTGTACAGTGATATCTATCTATCAATCAATCAATCAATCAATCAATCAATAAGTCAATCTGTATTTATATAGCACTTTTCATACAAAGAATGCAGCCCAAAGTGCTTTCCAAGATAAAAACATACAACAGAAATACAACATACATTGTTCTAGCACTTAGAATGATTAAGGCCGATGACAGAGGACCTCAGGATTCGCAAGGGTTGATATGATAAAAGCAGGTCAGATAAGTAAGATGGCCTGAGACCGTTAAGACACTTAAAAACTTATAAAAGCACCTTAAAGTCAATCCTGAAACACATGGGGAGCCAATGCAGCAATTTTAAAACTGGTATAGTGTGCTCCCGCCCTTTGTTCCTCGTCAGCACTCGTACGGCTGAGTTCTGAAGCAATTGTAGCTTCGACATAGTTTTTTTCGAAGACCAGAGAGCAGGGCACTATGCTCTGAGTCAAGAATGACACCCAAGTTCCCCACACACTGGGAAGGTTTGAAATATTGTAGTTTTGGTAAAAGTATAAACATAACATGTAAATAGAATCAATGGAAGTCACATTACCGTTCCTGCTGAATGTTGAAACACTGTTCTGTCAGCTGTTCTGTCTCTCTCTCCATCCCATGTGTCTTTCCATTGAGCTGAGAGCGCCCCCTGCAGGTTTGGGGCCGGTTATTCCGTGTTTTTCATTTGAAGATTGTTTCTTGTTTTGAATCGTTTTGTGCTTTGCATCGTTTCACTATTTGCAGCGCATTTGATGATGATGCGTTTGTCTTTGTTTTTTTCATCACGTTATTTTCATTTGCACCATGTTTCTCTTTTTTTCATTTCATTTCATTTCATTTAGACTTGTGTTTCTGTTTGTGAATTTGGGTCGTTTCTGTATTTGAAATTGTTTTCTCTAACTGAGACACATTGGGCTGTTGCAGTGCGTTTGGCCCTTGTTGTCCACCGTAGGTTTATGTTGTGATGTTTATTGTTCACAAGTGTTTAGTTCAGGACTGTTTGGGAGTATATCTTCAAGAAGTTACAAAATAGACAAATGACTAACATGGTTAATATAATGTCACTGAATGTTAATGGCTTAAACATACCATAAAAAAGAGAAAGGGTCATGACTAAATTGAAGAAAGAAAAACCACAAATTGTGTTTTTGTAGGAGACACACTTATCCCAACAAGAGCATGGGAAACTAAAAAAATATGGATATCGAAATCTATATTACAGCTCATACAAAGAACATAGAAGAGTAGTAACATTATGATCAAACACAGTCCAATTTGAATATGAAAAGGAATTCAAAGATAAGGAGGGCAGATACATTATAGTAAATGGAAGACTAGAAAATGAACCAGTAACACTAGTAAATATTTACGCACCCCCAGAAAGTGACAAAAATGTTTTTAAGACACAGTTTGATGTATTAGCAGTAGAATCAAAGGGAACTCTAATCTGTGGAGGAGATCTCAATGTTGTTATGAATCACAAATTAGACACTACAAATCTTAAAAAGACAAAAATGCAGTTCACAAAATTTATAATTTATAAATATATCATTGAAAGAGATGGGGATTCTAGACATATGGAGACACTTACATCCCCAGGAAAAGGACTTTACCCACTATTCAGCAGCTTGTGAAGGCCATTCAAGGATAGATCACTTTTTTTATGAATGGAGGGCATTATGGCCGGTGGCCAAAAGGTGTGGTTGCGGGACCAAAAACAGCCAGCAAGCACGATAAAGGGTAAGCTGGTTTATTTCTGGGAATCCAGGGAGTGTGGGACACCGGGAGGCAGGTGAAGGGATCCGGGATAGGTGCGCTGCTGCCGCGGGGGTGTAGGTGGGTGATATCTCGTGTCTGTGCTCGTGTGCCGTTCTTCCCGTGCGGTGCTCGTGTGAAGGGACAATCCAAATCCGTGATTCCGTGGGTACACAAAAGGACTGGCGTAGCAGGCTGGAGAAGCTGGGCGCTGGGCCGGAGGAGACACTGGCAAAACACCAGAGAACACAGTTACTTACAAACTCGAAGTGCATTGGCAGTACGCACATGTACTTGCTAAGCAGCCGAATGTACCACTGGTTGAGTTGGCAATCATCTGGCACTGGAGCACAGCTGGAATGGTGGCTTAATCCAGTGCAAAATGATGGGATGAGCTGCAGCTGTGCCAGCGCAGAGTGTCCTCCTCCAAGCAGCTCCGCCCAGCCTGGAAAACTCAAAGCACAACCACAAAACAATCGCCAGCAATACAAAAATACCATAAACACAGCACAATCATCACAGGAGGGGACAGTCACAGAGTGGAAGAATGTAGAATAGGAGGGGCGGACGTGTCAGACCATATTCCACTTCACATAAAAATAAGTCTAAAAAACAGAAAACTGGAAAACGTCATACACTATGGAGATTGAATGCAGTATTATTGAAAAATGAACAAAGGAAGGAAAGGATAAAAACAAAAATAGCAACATACATAAAAGAAAATGATAATGGAATGATAGATCCTACAATATTATGGGATGTACTGAAGGTGGTCATGAGGGGAAAGTTGATAGCTGAATCTGCATTATGCAAAAAGGACTAAATTAGAGGCATATAGAAAATATACTACACAGTTAAGGGAATTGGAGCAGAAGTACCAGAATACAAATGATCCAGTGATATACCATCCAATCAAAGACGTGAAAACAAAGACAGAAGAATGAAGCAGAAAAAAGAAACATTTTTTTGAAACAAAATTACTATGAAGCCGGCTCAAGGGCCACTAAATTGTTAGCAAGACGAATACGTAGACAACAAGCAATTCACAATATATATAAAATTAGGGACCCCCATACAAATGAGTTAACAGATAAACCCGAGAATATTGAGGAAATATTTAGGCGGTACTATACAGAACTATATACACAACCCGCTGCTGCAGATGATGAAGAAATAATAACATACTTAGATTGACTGGATTTACCATCAATTGGCAAATTACAAAATGAAACAATAACAACCGATATTACAATAGAAGAGATAAATTCTGCAATAAATACACCAAAGAATAATAAGTCACCAGGTAGTGATGGCTATCCAGTAGAGTGGTACAAGATGTTCAAAGAAGAACTGGCACCACTGCTTCTAAACTCTTTCAATTGGACACTTCAAAATAACAAAATACCACCATCATGGACTGAAGCTATAATCACATTCATCCCAAAACCAGGGAGAGATAAGGAACAATGTAGGAACTACAGACCAACTTCAATATCGAACACTATAATATATTGTAATCGAACGATTGGGATTTAATAGCAAATCAATACAATGTATTTGGACATTATACCAACAACCTACACCCAGAATTAAAATAAATGGAAATCTGACAGATAAATTCAATTTACAGAGGTCAACAAGACAAGGTTGCTGCCTATCTCCCACTTTATTCACCCTCTATTGAACCACTAGCACAAGCTGTCCGCCAGTGTACAGAAATTAAGGGATCTGTAGTAAACGCAAAGGAACATAAAATAGGACTCTTTGCGGGTGATGTTATAGCCTATCTTGAGCAACCGAATAAACCACTCCCTGCATTGTTAAAAACATTGGAAACTTACGGATGGCTGTCTGGATACAAAATGAATATTATGAAAACACAGGTACTAGCACTGAATTACACACCATCAAAAGAGATCCAGGAATCAATCAACCTTAATTGGAATCTAAAGAAAATTAAATATTTGGGGGTTATTATCACCAAAGGGTTAGCCAAACTATACAAAGCAAACTACAACAAGATAAACGAAGCAATACAAAAAGATAATGAAAGATGGTCAACTCTTACACTTGATTTGAATTCAAAAATTGAAATTGCTAAAATTAATATACTACTATTCCTTTACTTATTCCAATCTCTACCAGTAACAGGGAACAGGGTAATATCAAGGTTTATTTGGGGAGGCAAGAGACATAGGGTCAGGTTGGAAACTCTTCAGCTACCAAAAGACAGAGGGGGTGTGGGCCTTCCAAAACTAAAGAATTATTCAGTTAAGATATATTGTATGTTGGTGTGATCCAGCATACTCAGCGAAATGGAAAGAGATGGAAAAGAAATATGGGAAATGTCCAGTTCAGAGCATAATTGGAGATAAAGATTCATACAAGGAAATTAAAAACCAAGTTGATCCGATTGCACAGTTCTCCCTGGATCTGTGGTTCAAAATAGTAAAAATTCTAAAAATAAACAAGGATATAAATCAGCTTTGGTGGATAGTATATGACAGTAAATTTAAACCAGCAGGACTCGACAAAGGATAAACCGTGGATAACCAAAGGAATAACAGCATGGTGCACTTTAGAGAAAGGGGGGCAGCTGGAGAGTTTCCAAACAATGACGGATAAATATGATTTGAACAGAAATGAATTTTACAAATATTTACAATTAAGACACTATTATGAGAGTGAAATCAAGAGAGACGCATTCAGGAACAAATTTTAATAAACGCATATAAAGAAACCAAAATCAGAATTATATCTGCGATATACCGGAATTTGATGACAGAGAATTATAACACAAAATATATAAAAGAAAAATGGGAATCAGAATGTAACATAAAATAAATTGATAAAGACAAACAACAAGCACGGTTAGTAAGCGTCTGTATGATTGACTAGAAGTTTCTGCGACCCTGTGGCCTTTCTCAGACAAGATGAAGCGCTCTATTGCTGAGTGTTTTTCGAAGGCTTCTCAGCTTTCTGTTTCAAGAGAGCGAGAGCGCCTTGAGCCACCGAACAGCCAAGAAACCCTGATTAACTGGAGCCCACGCCTGATACGGATGTGGTGCACAAGAGCAATGTGGAACCCGAAAACGATGTCGAAGGCTCGGACACGAATGATGAGCCCCCAGCCAAACCTTTTCTTTTAAAGTTCAGTTAAGTTTCTTATCCACTTCCCAATTGCAAGTGTCATCCAGAGGAGGACCATCTGCAGAGATGCAGATGCGTCATGTGTCATGATGGCTGTCAAGAAGTCTGTAGACTAATGCAGTTGGCTGTAACCAGTGTTGTGCAGCTCTGCCTCACCTGACATCACAGAAAGAAAAAATTTATAATGACAAAATAATGTAAATGATTATATATCCAGTGATTTGTACTATAATGTATTTATTTTTTCATTTAGCCTCGTCAGTTTTGATGATTTTTAAATTCAAAATCGCTGAATTTTCGCAATTTCCCATTCAAATGCTTGGAAGAGAAGCTGGTGAGACAGCAGCGAACTGTGCCTCACCTTGGATTGCACAATCCCTCGCTACCGACGCTGGATGCCATGCAGTGACAGCGTGCTGCTGTCTGTACGTCGCCAATAACATGGTTGAAACACGTTTAATATGTGAACTGATTTTCCATAGTTCAGCTGATGTATATAATAATGTACAGTGTTTTTTGTTACCAACTGTATGTGTGTAACGTGTTTCGTGTGTTGAGCGATCATAAATGACTGAGAGGAGGTTCTCGGTGAGGCAGGCAGTTCTCTTGCCTCATGGCAGGCGGCGCTCGTGATCCCAGACATGCTTCCTGTGACTCCGTGGCTACAGAGTAGTGACAGCAAGCTAGACTAGGTATGATATACAGTTCGCAAGTCAAGTGCAGCGAAGGACGATAACGAGACTTTTACAAAAAAGTAACATTTTTGTCCAGAAGAAGCAGAGCATGGACTTTATTTAAAGCTAAAGGTAAGACCGCAATAACGCACAAAAACATGCATTTTGTGGGCTACAGCTTGTACGTGCAAAGAATGCAGATATGAAACATAACTGGTAAACTGCTGCCAATCAAATGGCAAATATGCTACTGTGTAGAGTGCATGTATTTGTAAGTCAGATTCTGATGAAGTCAGCACCTCACCAGCCATGAACCTCACCGCACATCTCTGGTTGCACCAAATGGTATGATTCGTCTTTCTTCTCCAAGAACCAACTAAAACTAGATACCACACATTGCCAATTGTTTTGCACCTATCAATGTAGGCTTTTTCTTTTAAAATCTATTGAAATACTTTATTCCAGGTTGTGGGCTGCAAGGTGGCGCAGTTGGTAGCACTGTTGCCTCGCAGCAAGAAGGTTGCGGGTTTGCAGCCCGGTGGGGGCACCGGAATCTTTCTGCGTGGAGTTTACATGTTCTCCCCGTGCAGTGTGGGTTCTCTCCGGGTTCTCCGGCTTCCTCCCACACAGTCCAAAAACATGCTGAGGTTAATTGGTGATTCTAAATTGTCCGTAGGTGTGAATGTGAGTGTGCTTGGTTGTCTGTCTCTCAGTGTGGCCCTGCGATGGACTGACGACCTGTTCAGGGTGTCCCCTGCCTTCACCCTAAGTCGGCTGGGATGGGCTCCAGCCCCCCCGCGACCCTAATGAGGATTAAGCGGTGTATAGGTAATGGATGGATGGATTCCAGGTTGTTAACATTGATTAATAGGAGCAGTACTTGGAAGGGCCAAGAGTTTTGCTTGTGCTCCCAACTTAGTGTGCACCTAGATTTTTGGGTAACTTTTTTGGGTAAGGAGCACAGTGCTCCTAGGTCAAAAAGTTAGTCTGGAGGCCTGCATCACAAGAAAATGGAGAAAACCGAGCTTCCGAACAGGGAACAATGGACAGAGATCATGGAGGAAATTTATATAATGGAAAAAATAACACATCGCTTGAGATTGCAAGAAGCATGACATGAAGAACAATGGTTGAAATTGACAATATACAAGACCCAAAGCAGAGAGAATTGAAGGACTCATGAATACTGCGCTCCCACATTTTGTTTTGTTTCATTTTGTTTTGTTTTATTTTTTCCCTGCATTATTCAGGTTTGACCATTTGCTCTGGTCATGTAATGTGGATAAACCAAAAAGAACACAGTTGTAATTGTGACCTGTATGGATTAATCACTATGTACTGGTATTTGGAACAACAATAAAAACTAAGTTGTAAAAAAAATATATTACTCCTTGTTCAATCACAGCAAGGACACAGGTTCGTAACACACTGGATGAGATGTGGTTCCACAATACAAAAATAGATTTTATTCTTTTATTACAATAATGTCAAAATACATTAACAAAATTTAAAATATACCCACAACAATCCCACATCCCACAAGGCAGATTCAAAAGCAAGCAAAGCCAATGAAAATCAAGGAAATCATGCAAAACAAAAGACATAAACAGCTCAAGAAGCAAATATAAACCTTTGCAAACACATGCAAAATAAAGAAAACAAACTCAAAATACAAAGCATAGCATGGCAAAACAAAATCACACAAACAAACTGAACAAGGCAACACTAAGCCCAACACAGGTAACAGAAGTAAAAACAGCAAACAAAATGAAGCGAAGCCGAGCAAAGGAGAGCCGAGCTGATCTAAGCAAACTTAAACAAAATATAGCACATCAAAACCAAAATAACAAAAAATATCACAAATGCATGACAAAGAATGCTGCCAAGCAAGGTGAGGCAAAGCGGGGCAAAGTGAAATGATGTAGAGCAGAGCAAAGCAGCGGAGAGCGACGCCAACCAAGGCAATACAGAACAACAGCTAGATAAAACTAATTTGCAGACTGCTTGCCTACCATTCAGCTGCCTTCAGTTGTTACCTGCGGGAGAGCTGAGGGACACACACTCATGTAGCAGCAGCAGCACAGAACACCAAATTACACCAGCCGAACGGGCACGGGGTCCGCGACACATGCGGCTACGATAAAAGAAACTGATTACTAACGAAGCGAGGCACTAAGGTAAAACGCTGGCGAAGCAGCCACTACTACACTACCTGCGTGGAGCAGCGCTAGGACACGAAAAGCAAAAGCAAGGCGACCTGAAATTGGGCAGCCAAAGAGCAAGAGGGGCCAAGATGGACACTGCACCCTTATAAGAGTGCCTTCAAGCGGTGATAGGCTGAATAGCACACTCACATTAGGTGCAGAAATAAGACCTCATCCTGCCACACAAACATCCCCCTGGAAAGGTATTACAAGGCATTTTTTTCCCCCTTTTTTTTCATTGTTGACTTTTTTTTCTTTTTTTAACTTGTTGTATATACGATGGAAACTGTAGGCTACTTCCCCCTTATTTCATTGCTTTGTAAATTAAAATTGCTACCATCTCTATTATCAGAATTAATAGACAAAAAGATTCTGGTTTTTAAAATCACACATTACTGCAACAGAGATATTATGAAGTTTAGATGAACATGTCAGCTCACATTTGGCTTATGTCACTAGAATTAGCACTTCAATTATTTATTGTATGGCATGCCTTCTTCAGATGATACAATAGCTAACTATTTTAATGTTAGCTGATAGCTGATGATATACAGTGCAGACCAAAAGTTTGGACACACCTTCTCATTCAATGAGTTTCCTTTCTTTTCATGACTATTGACATTGCAGATTCACACTGAAGGCATCAAAACTATGAATTAACGCATGTGGAAATATGTAATTAACAAAAAAGTGTAAAACAACTGAAAATACGCCTTATATTCTAGTTTCTTCAAAGTAACCACCTTTTGCTGTGATTACTGCTTTGCACACACTCTGCATTCTCTTGATGAGCTTCAAGGGGTAGTCACCTGAAATGGTTTTCACTTCACAGGTGTGCCCTGTCAGGTTTAATAAGTGGGATTTCTTGCCTTATAAATGGTGTTGGGACCATCAGTTGTGTTGTGCAGAAGTCAGGTGGATACACAGCTGATAGTCCTACTGAATAGACTGTTAGAATTTGTATTATGGCAAGAAAAAAGCAGCTAAGTAAAGAAAAACGAGTGGCCATCACTACTTTAAGAAATGAAGGTCAGTCAGTCCGAAAAATTGGGAAAACTTTGAAAGTGTCCCCAAGTGCAGTCGCAAAAGCCATCAAGCGCTACAAAGAAACTGGCTCACATGAGGACCGCCCCAGGAAAGGAAGACCAAGAGTCACCTCTGCTGCGGAGGATAAGTTCATCCGAGCCACCAGCCTCAGAAATTGCAGGTTAACAGCAGCTCAGATTAGAGACCATGTCAATGCCACACAGAGTTCTAGCAGCAGACACATCTCTGGAACAACTGTTAAGAGGAGACTGTGTGAATCAGGCCTTCATGGTAGAATAGCTGCTAGGAAACCACTGCTAAGGACAGGCAACAAGCAGAAAAGGGCAATGACCCCAAACACACCTCCAGGCTGTGTAAGGGCTATTTGACCAAGAAGGAGAGTGATGGGGTGCTGCGCCAGATGACCTGGCCTCCACAGTCACCGGACCTGAACCCAATCGAGATGGTTTGGGGTGAGCTGGACCGCAGAGTGAAGGCAAAAGGGCCAACAAGTGCTAAGCATCGCTGGGAACTCCTTCAAGACTGTTGGAAGACCATTTCAGGTGACTACCTCTTGAAGCTCATCAAGAGAATGCCAAGAGTGTGCGAAGCAGTAATCAAAGCAAAAGGTGGCTACTTTGAAGAACCTAGAATATAAGACATATTTTGAATTGTTTCACACTTTTTTGTTAAGTGTATAATTCCACATGTGTTAATTCCTCGTTTTGATGCCTTCAGTGTGAATCTACAATTTTCATAGTCATGAAAATAAAGAAAACTCTTTGAATGAGAAGGTCTGTCCAAACTTTTGGTCTGTACTGTAGATGGAGAGGAAAAAAGCTGGTTGTACTTGCATGTTGTTGCGTTGTGTGCTTTTCTATGTCAGTCAAAGTTCTGTTGATTTTCCTGATGAAACAATGGAAAGTACCGCGCTACTTTGGTACTGTAACGTAAGCGTTAAAGAGGAGACATATGGCGCATACCTGTTTTCCATCTTGTTAAAGTACTGAGGAACGCTTCTTCTCAACCAATCTCTCTGTTGTGTCAGGTGTACGGAGTTTCCTTTTCGGCATAGCTGTCAGTCAACTGGAGGTTGAAAACACTTCTCTACAAACATTTGACAGAGCTCTGGAAATTCGATAAAGTTGTTTTTGGCCATGAGAACAATGATTGGTTAAGATTAAGGTAAAGTATCAGCATAAGCCAATCAGAGGTAAAGTAGGGTGGGCCTTTGCTCAGTCCTCCTGGTAACAAATTATCAATGCAAGATCTTGCAGACTAACGCAGTGGTAACGTACGGCATCATTTTGAAAGAAGAAACACACCAAGTCTGACTCAAATACTGCCTTCATCTCATTGACTTGGACCTAAGGTTAGAGTTAAGTACATTTACATACCTGTGTGTATATTTAGACAGCTAAAATTTGGCATCCATTAGATTTTCTGTTAAGGTAGCATTAGCTAAAATGATTAGCGGGTAGCTACATGTTCAAAGGTACACATCAAAATTAAAAAGAAATATAGATATCAGTCTAGGTGACAGAATTGTGGCGTTAAAGAAAATGTTACATTTGAATTGCCTAAACCTACAGTACAGTAGCATTTTTTGGGAATTCTGGGAAACTCAGTGAAGTAAAAATGTTTACCATAAGGGGGTATGATGATTCCAAGATGGACTGGCATGGGAATCCCATTTCCACCTTAGCTGTTACCGAATGGCACTATAGGATGAAACTGCGAGGAGAATGGCCTCACTACAGAGGCACTGTTGTTTTTGTTAGTGGTAAGTTAGTGTTGCTATGATTTTAAGTGAAGATTGTCCTCTTTATAGTACAGTACTTGTGCAATATCTATAATGATTTTGCAATGTAATGGATGGAAAGCGGTCATGGGAATAAAATTGCTTTTTTTGTGTTATATATATTGCACAACAAAATGCTAGAAAGTCATTAGCTGGCAGTTAAAGTGTTACCCAGAGTCACCCAGCTACCCAAGTTAACTTGGCTCTAAACCCATGACCAAAATATGAATGTATTCTATCAAGTACTATTACTACTGTGCAGCTGCACTACCCCTAGTCACTGCAATTTTCTGAAATTGTAACATAGCTTAGTGTTATGAAAAAGTGATAGATTAATCAGATGATTGAGTATCTGTCTTTCTTCTTCCTTTGTTCTTTAGGTGCTCATTTTGAGGCAACCCATAAACTTAACTCATTACTGAAGGATGATGAACCTGCACTGCTGACCAAGAGGGTATCAGTCCCCCCCAAAAAATGTCAAGGTGAATTGGATGACTCAATTGACACTGAGACTCAGATTCTGACTTAGTCATTGCAAGTCAAGGTGACATCAACTTACCTTTAGCTATTTTGTGGTCACCATATTTTTCCATGGTATCGTGTACCAAGTGGTGAACACTACTATATAATAGCCATTACTAACTAGCTATTGAAAAGAAATGATTCTTGACACTGAATCTGTACACAACAAATTGAAAAGAGTTATAACAAGAGTGTTGGTGAAATTTGAGCCAGAGTAGAGTTAATTTTACTCTAGATAGAGTCAAATCCCTTATATTTAACTCTGAGTTGACAAGTAGTTGGTGTCAAAACAGAGTGTCAAAGCCGAATGTCTTTAGATCAAATCGGCAAGTGTCAATGTTGTAACAATAACTCTGAACGTTTCACTCTGAACTCTAAACCTGGCCAAGACTCCCCCAGTGTAACTCAACTCCGCCCCTTGGTCTCACAAACTGAACGTCTCAACTGAAGCTGAACCGAAAGAGTCTGAAAACTGCGTTTGAGCTTGTTAAAGCTTGCTTCTTCTTTGCATTTTTCGGTAAGTGAATTAAGCTATGTTAACATTATGTTTTGATATAAATATATCTCCTCCGGCACCTGGTGTTTTTGGTATGATAAGTCACATTCACACTGCTTACTGCCACACTGTCACATGGCCACCGATAGAACTCCACATTTGATAGCAAACACCGAATATAATAAAGTTTTAAAAGACTGTTTTCCTACTGAGCTGTTCAAAAGCCAAAGTAGCACTAACTTAAGTAGTGTTTTGGTTGTGGGTTGTGGGCTGTTAGCAATAAGCTAGTATTAGCACTAGCTAACATTGAACAGTAATGCTAACCGCGTCCATACAGTAGAATATTATTTGGTGAGTCACACTACAATATCAACATTATTTTGTACAAGTAGCTGCATGAGGAACGTAACGTGGGCCTCTGGGAATGTTTACTCCAAGCATAATTACAAAAGCTTCATTTCTTTCTCGCTCCCTCAGATTCTCCTTCTCTCTCCATTTGTCTGTCCCCTCCGCTCCGCTCACTACCACTGGAACCCAGGAACATTAATTAATTCATCCTGTTTAAAGCCAAATTCGAAACTCACCTGTGTAGGACTGCTCATCCCACCTTAATGCGGCTGCTTTGTCTGTTTTTACCCTAATTTATTATCTTGGTATTTTATTGTGTTATCTTTTGTGTCTGTAATTTCATACTTGTATTTGTTTTGTAAAATGTGCTTGGGTGTCATGTAAAGCGCTTGTACTCAAATAAAATGTATTATATTATTATTATTGTTTTTGCCATTTTTTCTCAGTAATTTTTAGTCATTCAGAAGAGCTGTTACACCTTTCAATGTCATTGTTAGCTTAACACTGATTTAAAGTTCACTAAAAGTGCCCTGAGAGAGTTGATGCTTAACACTTGTTTAGTACACTTAATTAGTGTTAAGATATTAACCCCCCAAAAAGGGTTAAATTAACACTTTGTGGTGTGGACCCATATAAACACTTCAAAAGTGTTAATTTAACTCTTTTGGGTTGTTGGTATCTTAACACTAACTGAGTGTATTCTTAACACTAACTGAGTGTAAAGATACCAACCCCTCAAAAAGAGTTAAATTAGCACTTTGTGGTGTGGATCCATATAGACACTTCAAAAGTGTTGAAATCAATTCTGCCAGATTTAATTTGGGTATGCTGATTTTGCTGTGATACATTTAAGTTGCCAAACTTCACCATCAATTCTGTCTTTTCATTTTCTGTCAGTTATTCTGTTTCATGCACAGAAGCCCTCACAACGGAAGACCCTGCAAAAGATTTCCTCGAGATGTATGGTCGTTCACAGCCTTCTTCAGATGATACAAATCCAAGATTAAAGCAGAAGATCACAGACGTGAAAGAAGAGAATGCTAAACTGAAGGAGCTATTTGTTCAAGATATTCCTTCATTTCTCTCATTAAACCATCAGACCACATTTTTTTTGTAAATCACTTTACACTGTAATTACTGTATTGTAGGGTACTTTGTTTTCAAAAAGAATAATCATTGTTCTGGATGTACTGTATATAGATGTACCAGAACTCCAACAGACCATGAAGGATAGAATTGATTCGGCTGCACCTCCTAAGAGATCCAGGTTCAAGCCTATTACACCACCGCTGCCCCCCCCAAAGTTCTCCACAGTCCAGGCACAGTTCTTCATCTGCCAGTTCACTGCAGTCCCTACCCAGATCTATGCCGTCCAGTTTCACATCTGAGTCTGCCATTCCATCACTGATGGCCTCCCAGTAGGTAATTGTTTTTTAAAGAATAAATAAAAAAATAAAACAGGCCATAAATTACATCTGAATAACTTTTAACGTGTATGGCTGGTCTAATCTGCTTTTATGTCTCAAGTTTCTTGGGTGCATATTTGACCACTATGTCTCCTTAAACAGGTGGAGATCCATCCTGGAACTGAATGGCTGAGAAACTGCCATGGGTCTACGCCCTGAATGCAAATTTTGCTACACTATTTGTGAGGCATCTGCTGACGGCAGTCTTCCCAGTGGAGATACTGTTGGTCAGCAATCTTTGAGGGGGCAAACGAGGTGGAGGAGACGCTCGTCTACCACTGGACAAAAACTAATTGGATGCCATTTACAGTAAATTTTCAGCTTTTCATGTTAAATGTTTTGACAGTAGGTCAATGCTTTTATTGTATTTCCTGACTTCACACAAGGAACTTAAAGTAACGTCCTTTCAGCACCTTAAAGGAGTCATTACGTCAAAACAACATTCTGCATTGCTAGATTTTAGTGTGTTCCACTTATGTTGAATTCTATGGGAGATACATGGAGAACATATCAGCCCAACATATCTACATTGCATATTTGTTATTGAAGAAATGATTAATACCATTAACACCAAATGGAAGAACACAATTCACAGAAGACTGTCTTCCTTTTATTGAATATTATATACAGGGGTAATATTGGTTTTCTCATGGCATGCCATTCTAGGCTGTCATCTGCTGTTTTAAGTACCTCTAGAGCAGGACTGGATCTGGACCGAGTGATGGTTCTGTCCGGACCCGTGACCAATCTCTGATAAATTCACCAGAATAGATTTTGTGGAGCATTTTTTTCCGACGGTTGCAGCTGTAGACAAGGGGTGCTGCTACTCCAGTTAATATGGCAATAGCTCAGCCAATCAAATCGTTTGGTTACCCTGCACGGCCAGCACACCGCCACAACTCGCTGCCACTGCCACTTAGCGCTTGCCTATACAGCAGAGCAGAGAGACAGTGATGACAGCATGGCTTGCTCCAGAAGAAGGAAGGTTGATGAGGAAAACCGCTGCTTTGAAGATGAGTGGACGGAGAAATGTATGTTCATTCTTCCGTCAGGCAGTTGACGAGTGTGCCTTATATGCTTTGAAAACGTGGCATTAATTAAAAGTGGCAACGTGAAGCGCCACTACAAAGCACAGATCTTTAGAGCAAAGTTATCCCCTGAATTCCGAGCTGAGGGCACACAAAATAACCGAGCTGCAAGCCCTGTATGACAGATCTATCCTACTCATCACGCATACATTTACGGCCCATCAAAGTAAAAACAAAACGTTTTATTTATTGTTTTCTGAGGATGTTGACTTCTACTTGAAGTGGAGGCCTTTAGTTCTTTAGGCTGGGACTTCTTTAATT
This sequence comes from Stegastes partitus, assembly GCF_000690725.1. Lineage (NCBI taxonomy): Eukaryota > Metazoa > Chordata > Actinopteri > Pomacentridae > Stegastes > Stegastes partitus. The sequence continues at coordinate 201,603 of NW_007578879.1, read as the reverse complement.
TAAGAGATAAAAGAGTTATTCAGCTCTGTGTACACATTTTATTCTGAGGTTTTTGTTTTCTGTAATCTGAAATAAAGGCCTTGTTTTTTTTTTTTTTGCCTGGGACTACATATATATATATATGGTCAAAGAGCTAACTGTGCACTCAGTTAAACATGTCCTGCACTGAAAACTGACATGAAGTATTGTTGAAACCATGAAAATGTGGCCACAGGGGAAGGTGATAAGACACAAACTGGACTTCGGTTTGGACCTTTTACTTGGAGGAAATTTTAATAACTGGACCTCAGTGACTTTTAATTGAATACTCCTGCTCTAGAGTGTCTTTGCGGTCCAACATCAAATAAACCAATTAACACATTTAGAAAAATCAGTAAGCATTTTCTAGTCTGAAGTATATTATTTTATTTGATAGAGGCATTTCCTCATTAGAATTCATACAACATGATATTTTTCATTTTAGTCAATGTCTCCATGCATATCCCATAAGCTGCATTGGATGATATAGATAGATGATAAATATGATTATGTAATGATTTTTCCTTCTCTTTTGATTTCTTTGAGACTACTAAGTGTACTAAGTTCTGTTTTTTTCTTTTTTTTAATGTTTGTGTTTATACAGGGAGTGCAGAATTATTAGGCAAATGAGTATTTTGACCACATCATGCTCTTTAAGCATGTTGTCTTACTCCAAGCTGTATAGGTTCGAAAGCCTACTCCCAATTACGCATATCAGGTGATGTGCATCTCTGTAATGAGAAGGGGTGTGGTCTAATGACATCAACACCCTATATCAGGTGTGCATAATTATTAGGCAACTTCCTTTCCTTTGGCAAAATGGGTCAGAAGAGGGACTTGACAGACTCCGAAAAGTCAAAAATAGTGAGATATCTTGCAGAGGGATGCAGCACTCTTAAAATTGCCAAGCTTCTGAAGCATGATCATTGAACAATCAAGCGTTTCATTCAAAATAGTCAACAGGGTTGCAAGAAGCGTGTGGAAAAACCAAGGCGCAAAATAACTGCCCATGAACTGAGAAAAGTCAAGCATGCAGCTGCCAAGATGCCACTTGCCACCAGTTTTGCCATATTTCAGAGCTGCAACATAATTGGAGTGCCAAAAAGCACAAGGTGTGCAATACTCAGAGACATGGCCAAGGTAAGAAAGGCTGAAAAACGACCACCACTGAACAAGACACACAAGCTGAAACGTCTAGACTGGGCCAAGAAATATCTCAAGACTGATTTTTCTAAGGTTTTATGGACTGATGAAATGAGAGTGAGTCTTGATGGGCCAGATGGATGGGCCCGTGGCTGGATCGGTAAAGGGCAGAGAGTTCCAGTCCGACTCAGAAGCCAGCAAGGTGGAGGTGGGGTACTGGTATGGGCTGGTATCATCAAAGATGAGCTTGTGGGGCCTTTTC
>NW_007578879.1:168714-199085 GCF_000690725.1 Stegastes partitus | reverse complement strand
CTGGCTTTGAGTGACACAATGATGATACAAAAATACAGGAGTGTGGATTCAACACTAACATTATCCACCTCAAAGTAAGTTTATTGTTGTCATTATGACATGTTGATTTGTAGCTGAGTTTTACCCTTTAGGGAGAAATTGTTATAAGTGGGCTGGGTTTAGATCTCCCTAGTTTTGCACATGTGAATGTTCTGAAGAAATCTTTTTGGATTTTTAAACTTGGCAGATCTCTGACTGAATACTTGCCATATTTAACTGTTCATTGCTACAAATAAAGTCTATTAAATTAAAAGTTTGCCTTACAGCCATGCTTTCAGTATTGCCAAGACTATATTTATCTAACTGGAATGGGATTGTAATAGTAGAAATTAGTTGTTGTGGGTGCTGCCAGGCAATCTGCACCTTTCTGGTTTTCAGCTTAGTTTGATCTGATTGCTGTTTCAGGATAGGATCAAATGTCACTTAATTCATATGTTTTTGACTATAAAAACTTTATATAAAACTTGCATGAATTCTTACACTAAAAGTATGTGTTTTTTATACTGCTATTGTAAATTTCATAGGCTGACATATACCACAGCTTACAAAAAACATCTATGTAATCGTATATTACCCATATATGTTTTAGGTAATTTTAATCACATGACATATAATTAACTTATATGACGCATATAAAGAAAACATAATCTCCCTACAAATTATATACAATTTACATACAGAAAACCTGTATATAATGGTATGTATTCATATATGAAAAGAATATGTCTTTAAAACAGAAATATAGTTAAAAACTACAAAGCTTATATGAAACGTATGGAAAATATAATTTGTCATGTTTTCCTTACATACTACATACATATATTTTACTTGTTTCATACTTAATTTTTCTAATTTCGCATTCTTTTGTTGTATGAAAAGAATGTGAAAGCGGTCACTTCCAAGAGTAAATCATAGTATGAGACTTATATGCACAACACATATCAAACATAAAAATTTATTACTGGAATTGATGTAACTTCTTTTTTTTTTAAATATATTTTTTGGGCTTTTGCCTTTATTTAGAGCAGGAGAGAGAGACAGGAAAGGGGGGAGAGACCTGCAGCAAAGGGTCACGAGCAGGATTCGAACTCACAACCGCTGCGTTGGGGACTGTAGCCCCTGTTCATGGGTCACCCGCTCAACCAGGTGAGCTATAGGGGCGCCCCAAGAATTTATGTAACTTCTTATAAGTTTTACAAGTTTTCCCCAGCAGTCAAGAAGTCACAGACCACCTCCTGCACTCCACGTCATGGAGCGACCGATGTAGTTCATGATGAGTCTTTTTTTTGTTTCATGTAAATCATAAAAATATCATATATGTAGATAGTTTGTTATAACATCTATCAACAACAAATATTAACTACAAATTATCCTTCAAGCATCAAGCCCTTGTTTAATCGCAACCTCCATCTTGACAATCCGACAGCCTTGCTATCCGACATAAAAGAAGGTGTTACATTTAGTGTGGGATTATTACTATCAAGTCAATATATACAGTCGTGACTTGATAATATAGATAGATAGATAGATAGATAGATAGAGAGAGAGAGAGAGAGAGAGAGAGAGAGAGTGAGAGAGAGAGAGTAAAATGTGGTATGATGAATGAAGTTTACTGATGTGTTTTTTTGGGGGTTTTTTTTGACTCATTTGTCAGTGAGGAGATCTTGAGATACATTGTTTTTTGTACAACTACTTTTTCCATGATCAAGTATTAATTGCGATGCTCCACTGTGCTAAAATGTAACAAAGGGTAAACCTAATGTATCTAATTTAAAGTCATTTTCCATAGTTGCATGGGTAGGAAATTTAATGCATTTTACTTCACAGTAGTCTGCAGATATAGTAATGTGTGTCAGTAGTAATATTTTATGCAAACAAAACATTTAAGAACGCTTTTTTTCACTTTACCTAACAGACTTAGCCACAGGGTTCTCATCCCAGGTGTGCCCTACAGTATCCATATTCGTATATTATTTGAAAATAGCAATGTCCTTTTTTACATTGAAATACATTAAATCAATTTTCAGAGGTTTTATTTTGAATGTGACCGGAAGTAGTATATCATAGTGCTTGTACCTTGACGATAAAACAGTTCCCTGCCTTTTACGGAAAACACCCAGGACCAAAACCACAGAAGCAGTGGTTTGTGCACCCGTTGGGAAGTCCTTCCTTTTGTTATTTTTCTTCCATTGTGAGGCTGAATATATATGCGCTGTGTTTCAGGAGGGTTGTTGACGGACACATCTGTCTACGAGGAGTAACATTAGCAGCCAAAGGAAACGAAACCTGGCATCACACACGGTAAGCGGATGTCACAGTACAGATTGTACACATGGTTTTCACACCATCTGGCTGAATTATGAGACAATATCAGCTTCCAGCGTAGCAAGTAAATGGAAATTAGACACCAGAGACTTTGATTTGGCAAAAAATGGCCAATGTGGAGATCGGATTCAGATAAGTGTCCCTCAAATATGTACATAGTTAAGCTTTGAGATGCTAAAGCAGCCATTTAAAGGTTTGTTGAATGACTAAGTAGCGGACATTGGTCCTCTGTATCACTTAAAAGCCCGCAGATCATTTACGATTATGTCACTGTGGTTATTTTGAACGTGTGAAAGTCTTGGGTCTTGAATGAGTTTTCACAATGTGTGTATTTGCCAGAGCGCAACATGTAGCTAGGTAGGCCCGCAGCGGAGAGCCTGGCCCTTGTGTAGTAAGATCCTTACGGTAAAGTCTGGCTCTAAAGTCGTGTTTTTTATGGTCTTAAGTACGAACCCTGTAAAATGTTACTTAGGCATTTTTTAAAAGAACAGGAGTCATGATTCAATTCAGCTTACACATAACAATCATCAAACATTCAGCTTCAATTCATTTCATCTAGTCACCTCTAATTAGAAATGTTTTGATGAGGAGGTGAAAAAAAGGGTAGGTTGAATATAGGTTGAAGTTGAACGTGTCTAAATATTTGCGCTGTCTACAATCTCTCAGGAATACAAATTCCTTAATAAAGAACTTGATTTTACACAATATTTTCTCCAAAGTGAAGAAAGTGGCCAAAAGCAGCCATGTACAAGAACTAGATTTTAGTGACTGTAAAGCAGATGCCTTCATGTGTAAAGAGACTAAACCATGGTAAATTTCTTTCTTGTGTCCCTTTTTATTCAGGCCATGTGAGGTGGAGCAATGGAAGATGAAAATACGAAACTTTGTCTGACTCAGAGGAATAATGGAGACCGAAGAAGTACTACAAACATAAACTTAGCTGATCAAATGCTAATGAAGTCAAGAACTCATCACATGGTACAAATCTGTTAAGGACAACAGTAGAGGTAAAACACATTTGTATAGCTGAATGTGGAAACAAGACGTGGACATTCTTTGGATCATGTTGGTGAAGAGTAGGCGTGCTCAATCTGTGTCTATGATACAGGACTAACTAAGTCAAATGACTGTATTGGATCGGATGACCATGGATGCAGTTATGTAAGAAGATATCTCTCCAGTGCACAGGTCCTGACAATCAACACACTGCTGTGATTTCTGCCACATATGTGGGCTCTTAGGGGGGAAAAGTTTGTTACTCAGCACAGAGAAATCTATAGATATTCCCTGAGAGGTATCCCAGCATTTGGTCTTCTCCTGCAGGACAAAAAATTACTTTCCAATTTTTGATTAAAAAGCAGAAGTCTGAAGCTGTTGAGTCTTCACCATGCCTCGGAACCGAGCGTTTTCCGAGCCAGAGTACTCTGCAGAGTATTCAGCAGACTGCTCTGTGACATTGCCCTCTGACCCTGGGCAGGCAGTGGGGCGAACACATGAGGTCACGGTGCGGAGTTCAGGATGCTGCCTTTGCCTGCCTCGATTCATGCGTCTCACCTTTGCACCTGAGTCTCTGGAGAACCTCTACCAGACCTATTTTAGGCGGCAAAGACATGAAACCCTGCTCGTGCTTGTTGTGTTTGCTGCACTGTTTGACAGCTACATCATCGTCATGTGTGCGGTGGTCTACACTACTGACAAGCTGGCTTCTGTTTTAGTGGCATCAGTGGGGCTGGCAGCGGATATTATTCTCTACCTGCTCTGCCGCTATGGGCTGCTGCCAGACAGGATCTCACGGCGGGTGGTGCCCTACGCCTTGTGGGTGCTCATAGCAGCTCAGATATTCTGCTACCTGGGTCTGAACTATGCTCGTTTCCACCAGGCGAGTGACACAGTGGGCTGGCAAGCTTTCTTCAGCTTCTCCTTTTTCCTAACTCTGCCTTTGAGATTGACACCTATTGTGCTCATCACTACTGTGTCCTGTGGGGTCCACACCCTGGTTCTGGGCGTCACTATTGCTCAGCAGCAACAGGAGGACATTCAGGGTGCAGCACTTGGCCGACAGGTAAGATTGTGGAAAGAGAGGAAAAAGAGTGTGTGGAGGGATATGAAAATAGTTGTACTTGAAAGAATATACTTTCCTGGGTGTAATCTCATGTAGCCAGAGCCAGATCTTTAACTTGTTGAGTTTACAGAAACCCTTTACTTCACAGATGCAGCAGGCCAAAACTAAACACAGCTGCTGTGTCAGAGACTGTGGCATAATCTAGAGACTATTCATTGTTCTTGTATTACAGTACAGTTTTGGTATTGACACTAAAATAACACTGTTGACAAAGTGACCTAAACTGATGGCCTCTTGCTTGCCTGTTCTGCAGCTAGATGTTTTATTTTTCCTGAACGTAAGTAGCAGTGTGAAACTTAATAAATTATAGTGTAAAATCGGCCCCATAATGACATAAACTCCAGACTATTGTTTGGCATCTAGTAGATATTTTCCCAGTACAGACAGACATCAGATTTGGTGAAAAAACAAGGAAAGGTCTACAGTTTACGATTTTCAGTAATTTGCAAATTTTTCTGGCAATAATAGTAATGTGAGAATGCTACTGTGTAGTCTATAAATCTACAAAACCTATGTCCAATCAGAATTTTTTGTGAGCACCCTTTTCCTTTAGAACAGAATCTCTAATCCGTAGACTTGCAAACATTTTTTCAACATACTTGGTAGGTAAGGTTTTTCAGACATCTTGGAGAACTTTCTACAGTTTTTTTGGTGGATTTACCCTGTCTCAGTGTCTTCTTTCTGTGATGAAGTTATTGCAAAACTGTAGAAACTCTACATTCACTCACTGATTCATATACAATCGTTGGCTGAGTACAGACCACAGTGTTAAGTAAAAGCCTACCACCAGCTCTGTGCTGCTGCAATCACAGTTCATGATATTCACTTTTTTTTTTTTTTTTTACTTGCATCACCATGGCAATTATAGAAACTACAGAAAGGGAGACAACATATAACTTGATTTCAGAGGTACAGATTTTTGTAAATGACTTGCGTCGAAGGGGAAAACTTGTAGTTTGTATTTTGGATTTGAAATATATCTTTTGTTACACCAGTCCTGAAACTTTCCGGACATACCTCGTATGTGAGCCATACAGTTATACTGTGCAACATATTTTTTCATTTCCATCATCACACACACTGGGGTTTATTTTGATTCACTTCCATACACACACTTTTCTGCTGCCCTAAATACTCAATAGAGCATGGTGGATTAATCCACTGCTGAAAGTAGGCCCCAGCAAAAGCACTATTTCACCCTGTTTGCATTTCCAGGCTACTAAGGTGTGGTGTTTCACTGCTAAAGGTAATGTGGGGTTTTGGAAGTGGTATACACTAAATGCAGAAATATGCAATACAACACAATATTTGATTTAAAAAAAAGATTGTTTTTATTCAAACCCACAGAGTAAACTATATAATGTTGTAATACTGAATAATGTTGAGTAAAAGACTGAACTTGTCTCTGTTCCGAGATGGACTAATCCTAGTGCATCTCAAAACGATTATAACATTGTGAGAAAGTTTAATATTTTCCACCAGTTTAAGTAAGTGAAATATTTTACGTCTTTTTTTTTCTTTTTTCTTTTTTGATGATTAACACTTAGTTCATGAAAATCAGAACGCCAGGGTCTCAGATTATTAGAATATTACATTTCAAGTTTAAGTAACTTACCATGTGGACACTATATATATTGTGTATCTCTTTGCCGAGTTCAGTACACGCAAACACAATCATGGGGAAGACTGCTGACTTGAAAGTTGTTCAGAAGATGATCATGGACACCTCCATAAGGAGCCACAGAAGGTTATTGCTGAATCTCTGGCTGTTGGCAGAGTTCTGTATTGAATGAAGCATATGAATGTTAAGTTGACTGGACGGGAAACTGTGGTAGGAAAATGTGCACAAGAGACAGGGATGACTGCCGCCTTGAGAGATTTGTCAAATAAAGTAGATCAAGAACTTGGGAGGACTTCACAAGGAGTGGACTGAGGCTGGTGTCAGTGCATCAGGAGAACAAGAATGGCACTGTCGCTAAGTAGTCCAAAGATTTAGATGAAAGTGAATTTCAGAAATGAAGGTCCTAGAGTCTGGAGGAAGAGTAGAGAGACACAGAATCTGAGGTGTTTGAAGTACGGCCTGACCGATATGGATTTTTTGAGGCCGATGCCAATTCTGATATTTGGCAAAACAAAAATTCTGATAACCGATTAATCAGACGATTAATTAAAAAAATATGTAATGACTGAATTAGCTTCTTTTTTGGTCCCTTAATGCTTACAACAACAAAGATATGAATTAAAGGCAGAACATTTTACTGTTTTACAATATTTTGTCCTTTCGTGTTTGTTTAACTTTACAACGGAGAGGAATTTTCAAGTACAAAACGTGCAACAAAGCATTAAACATAATATGCATCAGTAAAAAAAAAAAAAGTTTTCTGAACAAAGATGTCTGTAATGTGGGGTATTTTATTTTAAATTTGCACTGTGCATTTTTCTTTCTGTGGAGCATGCATGAATATAGCTACCAGTTGTACTGATGAATTTATCTTTAGGTTTAGGCCATAGGTGTATGCTGTATACAAGCAACATAATGAGTTAAGTTATTGGCAGCCCTCTGATGCCCTTTAACGTTAAATCACATTTTCTCTATTCCATTATTTCCTTCGCCATTAAGTCATGACTCATATGAACCAAAATAAAAACCAGACGCCTTTCTCAGGTGTCATCTTTGACAGAATTGCATTTTAAATATATAATGGTCACAAATAGTCCAACACTAATGTTACTCTATAACGACACAGTGAGTTGCTGTTACAGCCTGTGTCACCTTATAGTATTTTCTGACAAAGTAAAACTAAGAGTGACATCTATCTACCTATCTACCCTCTGCCTTCACATCGCTCCTCCTTAATGCGCCTCAACACGCAGCTGACGGATGAATGATCGTTCTGTACTCTCAAAGACTGTGCTGTCTTTGAAGTTGATGAGAATAATTGAATAGAAATGTAAGTTAAATAAGTTGGTTAAAAAGTTGGATAAAAAGTTGTTTTCTGTAGTTCTCTGAAAAACCATCAGAGTGAGTGCTCTATGTGCTGTTTTGGTTTCAGAATTTGCGGCAGAGTGACTGATCTTACTGCTATATGGTCATAGGCGATCTCAATTCTTTGTCATCTCCATGAGCCAAGTTTGACTTGTTTACAACAAGCAGTAGCAAAAACTGAGCTTTTCGTGGTGTTGCTGAAGTGTTTTTGACATGCTTTTGCCTTGGAGAATATTTGTCTTTTTACAAAATCAAATTGTACGAAGTTAATGTACGAAAGCGACTGTGACGCTTAACAGCATTTACCGTTTTATGAGAAATTAAGAATATATCGGTGATTAATCGGCAAAACTCCGGCCAATGATGATTATTTTGAAAAGGGCTATAATCAGCCGATTTAATCGGCCAGCCACTAAATCCATCGGGCCCTAGTTTGAAGTCTAGTGCAACGTTTCTACAGTTTGTGATGATTTGGGGTGTCATGTCATTTGCTGGCATTGGTCCACTTTGTTTTATCAAGTCCAAAGCCAACGCAATCATCAACCAAAAGATTTTAGAACATTTCCTCCTTTTTCAGCAGGACTTTGCACCTGCCCACAGAGCCAAAAATGAGTACCAAATGATTTGCAGAATATTATTGGCCAGTCAACTCACCTGACCTGAACCCTGTAGAATCCCACATGTAGTGTCAACAGGAAGATGAGAAATACTTTGGCCAAAAATACAGACTAGGTAAAGGCTGCTGTCCAAGTATGGAAGCAAATCAGGCGCATCCAATTTTGAATTTTAGAAGCTGTTTAATTTCTAACTTTGACTTTTGTTGCCATCGAAATTGTGTATGTGAATTATTTTGTCTGAATTTAGCCCACATAAATTTCAATAAGTCAAAATTCAGGTGTAAAAATTCGAAGCCATGAAAATTCGGCGGTGCTCAAATTCGACAGGTCAAATTCGACAGGTTCAAAATTCGCTGTTAAAAATTCACTTTTCACATCCGGGGACTTAGACATAAACAATCGATTCTGGCCGAAGTCGATCCAAGCCAGTCAAATTCCGCTCCTCTGGTCATGTGACGTGCACGGTTGAATGCAGAGGACGACGGTCATTAGCCGTGGTGGCAACCAGCGGTAACGGCGGCGCTTCGGTGAGTATGCTAACCCTTTATTTGCCTTCTGTGTCATTTGTTTTTTGAGAGTCAGTAACCGGTAATGCAGGACACGTTTCTTATTGGATAATATCCCTGAGGAGCTTTTAATGATTTGCACTGGTTACAGTTTAGCTAGCATGGCTAAAGTTGTGCCAGCTTTAAATGAAGGTTTATTCTACTGAGTACAGAGGCAATAAATGTGAGTTTATGTTAAGGTCCGACTGACAAAAAACAGTAAGAACGTCACACTGACAGCACGTTCAGCAGCTGGGTACCTGAGTAACAATTTTACAACCACACAAATGGATATGTAGGGGATGTGTGATGGATGGGCCAGAAAATGCAGTTAAGACATAGTGTACAGAACCTGGGAACCTAGCAAACGAAACTTGGCTATGCAACACTTTGTTTCTTATTTGTGTTTTCTGCTCTGGTTAATGTTTTGGTTTGTTTCATTGCAAATTAATCTTGTTATTGAAAGGTTTTTAACTATGTAGTCAAAGTCACTACAACGGTGGGTGAACAGCTTCAAATGAACTGCCCTAGAGGGCTCTGGTCACAGCTGACCATTCAAGATTCAAGGCTTTTATTTATCACACACAATTTTGCACAGTATAACGCACAGTGAAATTTATTATGCACCTGTTCCACCAAAGCAATAATAATAAGAAGAAGAAAGAATAAAACACGCAAGAAATAGATAAATAAATAGATTGAAATGAGCAAAATAAATAAATCAAAGTGTCAATTATTTCCACACCATGTTATAAAAGGAGTTATTGTGCAATGATGGTGATAAATGCAACTCATTTTACACTGTTGCCTGTTTATTATGTGTACCTTCCTAAAATCTGTTTCAACAGAAGCGTCTAATGACACAGTCCAGTCTTTCAGGCAAGTCAGTAGTAGTTTGCATGATAGAACTTTTTTTTTCTCTCTGCTCTAGGAAGTATTGCTAAATCATCTGTTTGGAAGTTTAGAAAACTTTGTTCTCGTTTGGAGCATATTATGGGACGCATGCCTCTGGATCTGGACTTCTTATTGTTCACCTGCACTCAAGAACTTGTGTTTTTAAATGCTTTATCCAGACAAGTTTGTGTGTGTGTGTGTGTTTATATATGTGTGTGTGTGTATGTATGTGACCAATCTGCACAAAATCAGTCGCATTGTGCCTCGGGCTATATCCGAGATACAGCCTGAATTACGTTAACACATGATAAAATGTTGATTTTGAGTTTTTTGCTTAGATCGATTGATTTAGTTGTTTTCTAAATGTCGGTAACATATATTATTATAGACCATAGTAATGGAGCGTTCCATATCGCTGTCAAGTACCGTTAGCGTGCATGAGCAGTAACACCAGAAAGAAGCTGCAGAAATCACATGTGCGCAGGCGCCACGAACAATGTGTCATTGCCAGCCAATCCTGTCCCATGATTTGCGTCATGTGGTAGCAACATGCTGCTTTTGTTCACGCATAGTAGCCCATTGTGTCTAGGTGCAGTGCGACTGTTTTCGTGCAGATGATCACATGTATATATACACACACAAAGCTGAGATTGGCTGTTTTGTAACATTGCAAAGCACTTTTATCCATTCACCAATGAGAAAATAAAATCAGTAGAGTCCAGTTCATTTGAACTCCTGCTTTAAATGCATACACTGATCAACAGAAAATTTTTAATTTCAGATACATTAAATGTATGCCAGAAACACAAATACTTAAACCAGATAGCTAGTCAGGTGAGTTGGTAGAACAGGTAAGGAAGAGATTCCAACAGTGCACTTGATTGTTTTTTTTCAGTCAAGTTTAACTAACTATATACCTACATATAACAAATCTTGTCTGGCAAGTTCAAGTACAGCCCAGGATGTCACTCTCACACAAGACCAAATCCTGTGGTGGCAAGTGAAAATACAGGCCAGGATGTCACTCTTAAAAGATGTGTAGTCCTTGTAATGTCCTGGGAGGTCTGACAGCAGGTGGGGGCTGTGGGGTATTGGCCCTTCACTACCTCTGTGGAGAGAATTCTTGGTAGAATCTCCCATCGAGTTCAGGATTTGACTCAGTTCAGGTCAGTTCAGATGGTGCTGCTGTGGAGTGGATTAAAATCCATCCATCCATTATCTATACACTGCTTAATCCTCACTAGGGTTGCGGGGGGGGCTGGAGCCTAACCCAGCCGACTTAGGGCGAAGGCGTGGATTAAAATGGATTGAGTAAATGGCTACAGCAAAGCAAAAACAAACAAAATCCCACTTTGCTAATCATCCAAATAAATAACGAACTCCAGCACTTACAGTTTACACTAAATAAAAGATTAGTTTAACCCTTGAGACAAGTTGTTTATAGGACAGCTAAGTCACTTTCACAGTATAACAAACACCCAAACAATATTAGCATGTGCATTCTGTAAACCTACCGTTAGCAATGAACCCCCGAAGATAGCCTAACATGCGGCGTTTGGTGTCACCTGAACAATCATCCTTCTCACATGGCCATATAATGTGCTGAAGAAGTACCTGTATTGAAAAACTAAGCACAAGAAAAGCCTATATTATTTTTCCCACTTCTATATTGCATATCAGTTTTGCAGTCTTATTTATTTTCTTTGATTAAACATCACGAGTGGTAGTTTTGGAAAACCTGATGATTCTGGTTGATGTGACATTATGTAGAAGACAGAAATAATAGGAACTAGAAAAGCCCTCTGAGAGCGCAGACCTCTGCCATGCAGGTCATTTCCATCATATTGTGATTTCCAGCCAATGTTAAACTCCAGCATTCATTTTGTGTACACTATTAGATTCGTGGATAATCAAACATACCTTTAGGATTTGAATTAACATTGACATGATTAATAACAAGCTGACGGAGTGAACATTTTGGCAGGAGACATGTTGAGTCATTGTTGATATCACAATGTGGTTCTGAACTTATCTGTCAGTACCTCCGCTCAGCCCACTCCTGTAATGCTGCCTGGCTGCAGCTTCCTCCTGCTCTACTGAGAAGACAGCAGTGAGGACTGAGGATTGAATGGAGTCAGAGCTCCATCTAGTGGACAAACGGCGTAACGACCGCATTCTGCGCGACAGTGACAGAACAGCATTTACTGTTTTATGAGAAAATAACCGGACGGTAAGAAGGAGCATTATCAAAACGTAATCACCTGTTCATTTAATGAAAATTTCATGAAAATCTGTACTTAATTTTTTGAGGTATCTTGCAAACGACAAACAAACAGATAAACGCCAGCTGAAACATAACCTCCTTGATGGAGGTAGAAATATTGAAAACGGACAATAATAGATGCTGACCATGTAAAACCATATAATGATAATAATGCATTTTCTGGCCCATCCATCACACATCCCCTACATATCCATTTGTGTGGTTGTAAAATTGTTACTCAGGTACCCAGCTGCTGAACGTGCTGTCAGTGTGACGTTCTTACTGTTTTTTGTCAGTCGGACCTTGACATAAACTCACATTTATTGCCTCTGTACTCAGTAGAATAAACCTTCATTTAAAGCTGGCACAACTTTAGCCATGCTAGCTAAACTGTAACCAGTGCAAATCATTAAAAGCTCCTCAGGGATATTATCCAATAAGAAACGTGTCCTGCATTACCGGTTACTGACTCTCAAAAAACAAATGACACAGAAGGCAAATAAAGGGTTAGCATACTCATCGAAGCGCCGCCGTTACCGCTGGTTGCCACCGTGGCTGATGACCAGAGGAGCGGAATTTGACTGGCTGGGCGTTGGATCGACTTCGGCCAGAATCGATTGTTTATGTCTAACTCCCCGGATGTGAAAAGTGAATTTTTAACAGCGAATTTTGAACCTGTCGAATTTGAGCACTGTTGAATTTTCATGGCTTCGAATTTGAATTTTGACTTTTTGTAATTTACGTGGGCTAAATTCAGACAAAATAATTCACATGCACAATTTCGATGACAACAAAATTCAAAGTTAGAAATTCAACAGCTTCTAAAATTCAAAATTGGATGAGCCTGATTTGCTTCCATATCAAAGTAACCTTAGATAAAACCTCAGCAGAGTATATTCAGTTCACTCACTTTTTTTAAATAACTGATGGAAAATATTAAACTTTTTCAGGATGTTCTAATTTCAAGATTATGAGACTAATACATTGTCATTTTTTTGTCTTTTAAACAGATTTGTTGAAAATAGCCAAAATGTTAAGCCTAAATTAAAAGACGATTTTGGTGAAAACAAGGAGGTAGAGATGGCAACCGTTCAGCATGTAAAAATGCCATAATGAGTTTAAGCATGATCGATGAACATCTAAATGTAAATATACATCATTGACTGCAGAAGGACCTTTATCAGGTAGTTATACTGAGCAGAAAAAGAAAGAGTTACTGTAGAAAAATCAAAGTACAATATTTTTTAAGCTGAAAACACATGAGCCATTGCTCAGAGAGCTCCATTATATAACCACTGGCCACTGTGGTCTAGGCCATATACTCATTTGACATTGACATTTCAGGTTGGTTTACAGCTGTTATTTTGCAATGCTTTATTGTCAGTATACTTCTGCCTCACTGCACATAATTTGTTCTTGAGAGCCTCTTCAGTAAATGTTTAGGCACCCCATTAACTGTCTACAATCAAAACTACCAATCATCAGTATGCCGTCATGCTCAAGACGCCAGATTACTGTTAGAAATCTGGTTATGGTGTTTAATAATCTCAGTTTTTGTCATTACGCCTCAATTCACTGAATGCCCCATGCCTGACTGTCTTCAATTCTAATGATTTTTTTAAAAGCGTTGAAAATTGATTGAGTTGACTGTGTGTAAAATCTGGGTCGGAGGTAACATTAGTTTTGACTTAAACATTCTGAAAGTGGGGTCCGGTCATGTCGATTTTTGAGTTGTTTTCTTTGCGTCAATATGTGGAACAATGTTTGAAGAGGCATAACTTGAGAAACAATGTAGCTCAAGACCTTAAATTTTGGGGGCTCATTGATATTTACATATGGTCTTCAATACTACAACCCTACTTTGATAGAATATTGCAAACTAGTTATATCCATCCATTATCAGGACACCGCTTAATCCTAAGGATTGCGGGGGGACCGGAGCCTATCCCAGCTGACTCAGTACGAAGGTCAGGGGACACCCTGGACAGGTCGCCAGTCTATCGCAGGGCTACACTTAGAGACAGACAACCAAGCACACTCACATTTGCACCTACGGACAATTTAGAATCACCAATTAACCTCACCATGTTTTTGGACTGTGTAAGAGGAAGCCGGAGAACCCTTGCTGCACAGGGAGAACATGCAAACTCCACAGAAAGATCCCAGATGTCCTCACGGGATGCGAACCAGCGACCTACTTGCTGTGGGGCAATGATGCTAACCACCAATCCACCTTGCAGCCCCAAACCAGTAACATTACAGTGTAAATTTGGTAGAAACTACTACTACGCCAATATTCCAGAAACCATAAAACCTTTAGTTTTCATTGTAAGAGGAGTTGTTTTCCTGTGATTTGTACCAATAGGAGCTATAAATAACATTGACAAAGTGTTCATTAATTAAAGAAATGTCAGTCAGTTACCATGATCAGTGATCATATATGGACAACACTGCATGGTCACAGTTTGGCCAATTTATCACAAACAGAACATGTTCTAACAACTTCCAACTAAAGCCATTTTACCTAATGACATACTCACAAAATATACACCCAAACTGTATGACATCAACATCTTCTGGAATATCCTAGAAAATCCATCCACATGGTAAAAACATGGAAATCAATATTGCATAAAGGTGCAGTGAATTATTAAACCCATTTTCCACCAAAAATTGGACATGAACTATTTTAAAGCTAGGATTTAATGCCAACTTTCCCAACACAATGTTTCTATGTGAAAATCATTGCTAACAAGGTTCTGATGAATTAAAACAGATCTTGATAAAGAAATCAAAAACAAGTAAAAATATATATCTCGCATATACACGATCGTTTCATAAAATTATTTGAAAGACTATTAGTTAGAAAACCATGATTTTCCTTTTAGCCCAGTAACAGTTTTATATAACTCTTCCAGTAAGGACCACTGTGGGAGTGGTTGCACCTATCATGCCTGTTCAATGCATGTTTAAGTATTTGTCATAAATGCAAAAGATGTAATCATTTTTTTAATTCATCAGGTATGCCTCTGACTGGCCCCCTACTATACATTTTAAAGCTTCTATTGGTGCCTATTGCAAGAAAGGAAAATAACTAAGAAAAATGACAGTTTTATGGTTAGTAGAATATCGTAATAAAAAACAGACATTTTCTGACCACATTTGCACCATCATATAATTGGTTGTTATTGTTCCATCAAAGTAGTAGGCTACCATTAAAGATCACATGACATTGATCATATGTCAATAAGCTTAAAAAATTTCAGGATTCTAGCTACGTTATTTCTCAACTTATGGCACTTCAAACATTGCTTCACAGATTGGCACAAAGAAAAGGATGCACAAATCAACATTACCCTACCCCTCTCTATACATTATTTACTCAAAACAGTTGTAAACCTGCTACTAAACATTTTACCATTTTTACTTAATAGCATGCAGTGCTTAACAAATTTATTAGACCATTTGTCATAAAAACGTGAAAACAGAAATATTTTAGAAATCTTTCAGAAACTTGTTTAAAACTAAACATGTTATTGTTATTTGTTTGGCGAATAACAAACTGAAACAACTAAATAGTCCTTTATCACACAAAATCAAAAAATTTAATATTTTTTATGGCCTCCTTTGGCCTTGATAGCAGCTTGAATTCTTACTGACATTGTTTTTATGTACTTTTTGACAATTTCTTTTGTTATTGAGTTCCAAATAATTTCTAGCTGTTCCCGCAGACTTGCAAAGTGTTTCTGGATGTTTGCAGGCCTCAAAAATGACTTCTTAGCAACTATTCTTCTTAGAAAGCCTTGTTCCATCAGTCGTCTGCTTGTGGTCATTCTGGAGACTTTCTCAGACTCTGATCTAGAAGCATTCATCTCTGCCTGAAGATCAGCAGTGGTCACCGCTCTGTCTGTATTTCTTAAAATCTTGAGGGGCCTGACATCTGCTTCAGGTAACTTTTGTTTTCTGCCTCTTCCTTGGTGCATTTTGTAAGTACCAGTCTCTGCAATTGACCCCAAAGCAGATTTGACCACACTGTGAGAACACTTTATATCTTTCCCTGGTTGTCTCAGAGACCATCCAACATCATGAAGTGCTTAATTCAGTGAGCTCTCGACGTTTTACCATTTTGAATAGGAATGAAGAATTCCAAACTTATTGTACCCAAATTTGAGCGAGCGAGCTCAGGTTCTCTGAGAAGTCAGAAATGAATCAAGCATAACATTCAATCACTAAAACTAATTTTTCTGTTCAGGAATGCAAGAAAATAACTATAATTTGACAGCTTAATCAAGAAATAATAATGTGTTTTACTATTTTTTTTCTGTTATTTTGTAGAACTGTAAATTTGAAAATTTATGGATAGCAATCATTATATTTATGCATTAAAAATGTAATTTCGGTTAAAGAGCGTCTACATACTGGTGTAATAGCCATTCCAGAAACATAAATGATTTTAGTCATTACCAGCTCTGTTAATTTAGGGCAGCTGTGGCATAAACCTTACACTGGGTGATGGTCCAGTAAATTTGTTCAGCACATGTATGTATAAATGTAAATTTATCACAAATATGAAATGGTCAGACGTGAACTTTTCTTTATTTTAACTTGGTGGTTTGAGGTGGAATGAACCCATTTATTTCAACTGGGTATATTTCCCAATTGTGTTGCTGTTTTGCCTCTATTGGTCATGGTAATTTTGCACACCCTACCTCCATTGTTAGATACTTTGGGAAATGAGAAATTGCACAAAACTGTGCATTTTGGTGCAGCTAGCAAAAGCTTCCTCTGGATTAAAACAAAAAAAACAAACTCATACACAAATCCTCATTTCAAACTTTTGTTTTCAAGTCTGAAAGTGAACAGAAAATAACCACCTGGAACGGCCATTTTGCTAACTGCATTCAGAATCTCTATGTGGGGATACGTGAAAGTTGACCTACTCACCCTGCATATTTGTCAGTACATGCCAATTTTCTTCCATGTGTGAGGTTGTGAATAGCTTGCTGTTTAGTGTGTGTTCGTGCTAAAGAGGTATGTAGCAAACAAGATATCCAGTCCATAAAATTACATCTGACTTGCTGTATTAGCTTTTACTTTCTTTTGCGGCTCAGCCGAAATGATGAGAAGCCTGGACTGATGGTGTGGCGCTTTTTAGTCTCTCCTCCTTTTGTCCTATGACCAACGGAAGAGCGAGACATAAATACATAACATCAACACATTGAATTTAGCCCACACTAAACAAAATAAATTGACAATTAGACACAATTACCTTGTTGCTCTCTCGACTGCCGCTAAATTCGTTAGTCTCTCCTGTTCTGCCTTTTATGTTTTGTTTTGTCTCTTAACTTTAAGTTGCCATTACTTTACCGTTGGCGTCTACCGTTGCATTTTTTCAGTTTCCCTATTTTCCATCTGATGTCCCTTCAAAATAAAAGCACTTCCGTCTACATCATACTGAAATTAAAAGCATAAACATTAATACATCCATCCATTTTCTATACACCGCTTAATCCTCATTAGGGTCGCGGGGGGGCTGGAGCCTATCCCAGCCGACTTAGGGCGAAGGCAGGAGACACCCTGGACAGGTCGCCAGTCCATCGCACACTTAGAGACAGACAACCAAGCACACTCACAGTCACACCTATGGACAATTTAGAATCACCAATTAACCTCAACATGTTTTTGGACTGTGTGGGAGGAAGCCGGAGAACCCGGAGAGAACCCACGCTGCACGGGGAGAACATGCAAACTCCACGCAGAAAGATTCCAGTGCCCCCACCGGGACGCGAACCGGCAACCTTCTTGCTGCGAGGCAACAGTGCTACCAACTGCGCCACCTTGCAGCCCACATGACAGATTTAAGTTAACACATTAACTACTGAATAATAGTAGCAACATTCAATATCTACAGAGTAGGTAACATCTGAGTTACTTACACTTTCCATGCGAGAAGTTGAGTGTTTGGTTCAGCCAGTTTTGGTCTTTTCTTCCAGCTGATTTTGGTAAGGTAAAACACCATCTTCAGGATGACAATGTTTGTCTAAACTACAGATTAATTGGTTGTAGCTTCACCGCTTGAATTGATCTTATTTATATACACATGGATTTTTTTTGTGTCCCTGTTTCCTAAGGAGTGTTGTCTTTCAGGACGTCCTACTGTCTTTCTGCCTCTGCCTCCGTCCTCTGTTTTCTCCCATTTGATCCACCTCCTTATCTGTGGACTTCTCCTCATGTGTGGTTCCAATAAATATGGCTGACCATCAAACTCAAATGACCTGTGACTGTTCTCGTAGTAGTCCACGCTGTTTAATGAGTTTCCAGACAGTCAGCATCAAACATATAAACTTACTGATGTGCAGAGATGAATATGTTAGTGATTATGCCAGCTGGCAAGTGTGGAGATCCTTAATGCAGTTCACAAAATGACTTTTCCAGGTGGCTAATTTTTATGAATACTTAAAGTCAGATTCAAAAGTAAATGTTTAAAGCAGTTCAGTAAAAATCTGCTTGAAAAGCTACAGGGATCCCATATTTTTTTCTTTGGTATATACATGTTTTATGCAGTCAGTTGCTTTCCCAAATCTCTACAAAGGAGGTGAAAAGAACAAAGACTGAAGTATCATTTAAGCACATATTTTTTTAGTTTTCTGAATGTCCAGTTTTCTAGATGTATCAATAAGATTTTTTGTACATTAAATAAATTACAGAGATAATTAGCATTATAATACTCTGATTTTGTAGAATATCCAAACTATGATCTAGAAAAAAGGACACTTTAAATTTTGCCCTCTTTCAGGGAGAACTATTGAAGAAATACAAAGTAAATAAAAAGTATTTAGCCATAAACAACTGACAACTTTGTCTACCAAGCTGTATATCATCTTTGCTAGCACTTACTTCATGACATACAGCAAAAGTATTTCCATCGACCTGTTTGATGTACATTTCAGAAAAGTTCAAAAGGCCAAGATGGAAGGAATTATGTATTAGTAAAAATAAATGCAATAAAGTGCAATGAAAACAGACTGAAGACTGAAGTGATTTTGGTTATTATCAAGAAAACCATGGAAAATGGCTGGATATCAGCTCTTAAATTAAACTCTTATGAGCTATTTTTGTTGTTATATTTGTCCAAACGGCTAGATACCAGGTCTTAAATTAAACTCTTACGTGCTATTTTTTGTTGTTATCATCATATTTGTCCAAACAAATGTACCTTTAGTTGTACCAGGCATTAAAATGAACAAGAAATTGAAGAAAATAAGGGTGATTTAATAATTTTTTCCATGACTGTATTCAGGTATATATGAAAACTGAAGGCTATGCCTCCCGTTCTACTTGTGGAAACGCTGGGAACCACAAGTAAACCTTCAGTCTGAGAGCAAAGTGCTCTGTTAGGAAAATACGGTACAACAAGGTCTTTAAGAAAAGATGTAGCTAGTCATTAAGAGTTTAATATGTCAGAGGCAGGATTTTAAATTCTATCCTGGATTTTACAGGGAGCCAATGAAGTGAAGCTAACACTGGAGAAATATGATTTCTCTTTCTGGTTCCTGTCAGAACTCTGTCTGTGGCATTTAGTATCAGCTGTAGGTTTTTAAGAGAATTATTGGGACACCCTGATTTTTAGGAATTATAACAGTCCAGTCTAGAAGTTACAAACGCATGGACTAGTTCCTTGGCATCACTCTGAGACAGGATGCTCCTTATTTTTACGACATTACCTAGATGAAAGAATGCTGTCTGACAAACTTGCTTCATATGTTTGTTGAATGACATATCCTGGTCAAAAATAACTCACAAGATTCCTTACAGTAGAACTGGAGGCTAAGGCAATGCCATCCTATCTGGTTAGGGAGGGTGTTTCTGAGGTGTTCATCATGCCATTGAGTCAGAATTTGCAATATTGGACGTAGATCAAGTAGTCTCTGAGCTATTTGATCTACTTTGAACACATTAACAAAAAATGGTACTGCTGAAATCAAGTAGTGATATTTTCTGAGCCATGTGTAGGCCCATGTCACAATAATATACAACAAACACATTTTTTTAACATGAAGTACTTGGCCACATAAATGAAAATAACTTTTTTATTGTTGAACTTTCATAACTGATTGAACAGGTATGACAAGCTTTACCACAAAAACAATAACATTGCTGGATAGCCCAATCCAAATAGAACAGAGATGGTTCTTAAAACATAACTAAGAAAATATTTTTTAATATGGGTATATTGTTCAATTTAGGAAGCACTTTGTAGGCATAAACCTTGGTTTGAAGTAGTTTTGTATAATTTCTTTGGGAATTATCACTGCATCAGGCATCGACACAGTATAACCATAACTTAATTCAGAGATCTGTTGGGACAGTGGGATTATTTTTGTGATAAATTTTCATAATTGACATGCATTTAATTGTAATCTGATGTAGTTATGACAGCATGACTTTAGTGGCAAATTTATTCTCATTATCATTGTGGAAACTAATTATCTTTCTTTGTGTTCCATCGGGAATAAGCTTGGCAATAAAGACCAGTGTCACAAGCTTGACTGTGTGCACAAAGTTGTAGTGTAAGTCCATGAATATTTGTAGTAACTGCAGAAGAGCTTACTTCAAAGCAATAAGTAGCAGGGCAAAGCATATCTCCTCAACCATTTGACTGTTGACTTAAAATTTTATTCATAGTGAGTATTTCATGTTAAAAAGCATTCTATATATATTTCTGAACAGAAAAATTTGTTCTAGTGGTTGAATGTTATGCTTGATTCATTTCTGACTTCTCAGAGAAGCCTAGTGTGCCAGCTCAAATTTGGGTATAAAAAGGTAAATTCAGTTTGGAATTTCTCATTCCTGTTCAAAATGGTAAAACATTGAGAGCTCACTGAATGAAGCAACTCATGATGCTCGATGGTCTCCGAGACAACCAGGGAAAGATATAAAGTGTTCTCTCAGTGTGGTCAAATCTGCTTTGGGGTCAATTGCAGTGACTGGTACTTACAAAATGCACCACAGAAGAGGCAGAAAACAAAAGTTAACTGAGGCAGATGTCAGGCACCTCAAGATTTTAAGAACTACAGACATAGCAGTGACCACTGCTGATCTTCAGGCAGAGATGAATGCTTCTAGATCAGAGTCTGAGAAAGTCTCCAGAATGACCACAAGCAGATGACTGACAGAACAAGGCTTAAACAGAAGAATAGTTGCTAAGAAGTCATTCTTGAGGTCTGCAAACATCCAGAAACACTTCAGATTTGCCAGGGAGCACAAACACTGGACTGCTCAACCATACTTCAAAGCTGTGCAGAGACTATCTGACCAAGAAAAAGGAATCTGGAGTACTGGAACTGATGGAGTGGCCAAGTCAAAGTCTGGATTTGAATCCTCTTGAACAAATCAATTCAAATCAAATCAAGTTTGTCATTTTGCTGTACATACACAGTAGTACAGGCAAGATGAGAGAGCTTTTTTTCAGGATCCAATACCTTAAAGCAATTTAAATTAACAAGGGTTTGCATATCTGGATCAGCAGTTCAGCATTCTGACAGCTTGTGGCATGAAGCTGTTGATCATTCTGGAGGTTCTTCCTTGAATGCTCCGGACACATTTGCCTGATGGTAGCAGTTCGAACAGTTTATGGAGAGGATGTGAGGAGTCCCTGACAATGTTCAGTGCCCTGCTCCTGCAACGGCTCTGGTAAAGTTCTTGGACAGAGGTGAGGGAAACTTTAATGACCCTCTCAGATCCTTTAATTATCCTCTGCAGGGCTTTTCTGTCTGATATACTGCAGCTGGAGTACCATGTTGAGATGCAGTATGTCAGTTTCCACCGCACCTCTGTAAAAAGAACTGAGGATGCTGGCAGGGAGAGAGGCTTGTTTCAGCTTCCTCAGGAAATGCGGTCTCTGCTGGGACCGTTTGATGATCGCTGCGTTGTTCTTATTCCAGCTCAGGTCCTGCAAGATTTGCACTCCGAGGAACTTGATGTTCTCCACTCTCTCCACTGTGCAGCCGATGCTGAGGGGAGCACGCTCAGGGCATGACCTCCGGAAGTCAATGGATCATCTCCTTTGTTTTGTCCACATTGAGCAGCAGGTTGTTCTTACTGCACCAGCTTTCTTGGTGTTTCACTTCATATCTGTACATTGATTCTTTGGTCCCACTACTGTGGTATCATCAGCAAACTTGATGATCTGGATCCCCTCATGTGTGGCTGCACAGTCATGTGTTAGCAGTGTAAAAAACAGTGGACTGAGTATACAGCCTTGAGGAGATCCAGTGCCCAGCGTGATGGAGTTGGAGATGTTTTTTCCGACTCGGACAGACTGGGGTCTTTCGGTCAGAATGTCCAGGACCCAGAGACATATTGTGGTATCCAGGCCGAGCTGAGGAGTTTCTCTATTAGTCTCTGGGAGATGATAGTATTAAACGCTGCGCTGAAATCAATGTACAGGATTCTAGCGTAGGTGTCTCTGCTTTCCAGGTGGGTGATGACTGAGTGCAAGGTGGTGGATATTGCATCCTCTGTGGAGCGGTTGGGTCAGTAAGCGAACTGAAGGGGGTCAAGCGATGCAGAAAGGCGGGCTGTGATGTGTGGTTTGACGAGCCGTTCAAAACACTTCATCACAATCACTGTCAGCGCAATGGGGCGATAGTCAGTCAGACAAGCTTCAACTGATGTCTTTGCCCCTAGAACTATGGTGGATGTTTTGAAGCATCTTGGGACAATGGCCTGACTGAGGGAGATGTTGAAAATGTCAGTCAGTACATCGGCCAGCTCGTCAGCACACGCGTCCCGGGATGTTGTCCGGTCCTGTCGCTTTTCGTGGGTTGACCCTGGCAAGGGTCCTCCGTGTGTCTGCTGCATTGATGGTGAAAGCTGGCCTGACAGAGAAGGAGAAGGACCAGCCCTCTCTCTGATTGATTGAATTTGAATTTAATTGAAATTGAATTTCCCTTCTGGGATAAATAAAGTATTTTTCATTTCATTTTCATTTCATTGTCGGGTTTGATGCTTCAAAGCGTGCAAAGAAGTAGTTGAGCCTGTCTGGAAGAGAAGCATCATCGTCGTCGACCCCCTGCCTAGTCTTTTAGTCCGTCAGTGTCTGGACTCCGTGCCACATCCGTCTTGTGTTTTCCTGTGTCACAGAGGTGTCCCTGGATTTTCTCTGCATAGGTGCGTTTCGCAGCCTTGATCCCTTTTGAGAGCTCAGATCTGGCTGAGTGAAGAGTCTGAGAGAGAGTCCTGTCTCCCACCCTGAAGGCTGCATCACAGGCCATCAGCAGCGAGCGCACCTCTGAAGTCATCCAGAGTTTTTAGTTTCCACGTGCTGTGAAGGTCTTAATAACAGTGACATCCTCTGTACACTTTGCAATGTAGCTCGTTACCACCTCAGCATACTCCTCAACATCAGTCTGATCACCCTGGGAGGCTGCTGTTTTGAAAACTCCCAGTCAGTGTCCATAAAACAGTCTTATAGTGCGGAGGATGCACCCTTTGGCCAGATCCTGGCTTGTTTTTTTTACTGGTCTGCTGTGCTTCAGTAGGGGTTTGTAAGCGGGCACCAGTGAAATAGAAAGATGATCAGACCGGTCGAGGTGGGGGCAGGGGTTGCTTTGTATGCATCAGGGAAGTTTGAATACACCAAGTCCAGCATGTTCTCTCCTCTGGTTTTAGAGTCCACAAATTGCTTCAACTTGGGGAGCACAGTCTTTAAACTGGTGTGGTTAAAATCCCCTGCAACCACTACAACGATGTCTGGGTGTTTAGTTAAAAGTTCCCTAATGCCGTCATGTAGCCTTCCCAGTGCCTCGTTAGCATTAGCGCTTGGAGCTATGTAAACAATGGCTACAATCACGTTGGTGAATTCCCTCGGCAGGTAGAATGGCTGGCATTTCACAATAAGAAACTCTGCCAACTGAGAGCAGTGTTAAGAGGCTAACATGGCATTTACACACCAGTCTTTGTTCATATAGATGTACAGCCCCCCACCTCAGCTTTTACCAGAGCTCGCTGTCTGTCTGTCTGCCCGGAACAATGTCGTCCCCTCCAGGTGTATTGCCGCATCTGGGATGGAGACATGTTTCTGTAATAGCAAACACACAGCAGTCTTTCCACTCTCTGCGGGTTTCTATCAGCAAAGTTGCTCGTCCAGCTTGTTGTTGAGGGAGCAAACATTGGAAAGTAGGGGCGACAGTACTGCTGGTCTGAAGGGGTTAGCCTTTTGCCTAGCATGGATCTCTTCCCCCTCTTTTGTTTACGTTCGCACGTTTGTGCTTCCTTCCTCTCAGGCAACTGCTGGCATAGTCTCCGATAGGATTCCGTGTTGGCGTAGTATCCTCACACCCTCTCCATAAACTGCTTGAACTGCTGCCATCAGGCAAACGTTTTAAGAGCACTTAAGGAAGAACCTCCAGACTGATTAACAGCTTCGACAGCTTCATTACAAGCTGACAGAATGCTGAACTGTTGATCTGGATATGCACATGATTCTATATTTAATTACTTTTAGTTAAGATCCTTAAGATCCTGGATCCTCTCATCTTGTTTGTACTACTGTTGAATGTACAGCAAAATTACAATAAACTTATTATTATTCTTATTATTATTATTATTATTATTATTATTATTATTATTATATATTTTTGTTTTTTGTGTCCCTTATAAATGCTGTATATTAATATTCACACACTGAATGCAAGTACTTATTATTTAGTGTTTACTTTTGATGATTTTCTTGAAATTCAATTAGAATCTGTGTTACATCAGCATGTAAAATTGAGTGCTGTACATTTTGTGAATGTTGGAAACATTTTCATGAAAGATCCGCCCCATGCTAATCCCTAATTGTTGCAATCTTTTTTGTTTTCAAGCTCCTGGCCAACATTGTGATATATGTTTGTGCCATCACTGTGGGAGTCATGTCATACTACATGGCTGATCGGAAGCATCGGAAGGCATTCCTGGAAGCGAGACAGTCACTGGAGGTCAAACTGAACCTGGAGGAGCAGAGCCAGCAACAGGTCAGAGGACAGACAGCAGGGTTAACCTAAGGTTTTCAGAGGGCATTGGTGCCGTCTGGTTTACAGAGGGTGGTAGCTGGAGGGTTGAAAATTATTACAGATTTTTTTTTCATTGTCTTTTCCATATTTGTGAAAGACAGCTGGCAACACTTTATGTTCTTCTTTACCAAACTCACTTACCAAGCTTTAACATGCTTCAAATGCTTAAAAGTTTCTTTTTGGTGAACATTCAATTTTTTGTGTTTTTGTGGTTGTTATGAACTTGGATTTGGAAACTATGAGCTAGTTAAGATATGAAGACATTTACTTCTGTTATTCCTCAATCCGTAGTGTTAGCACGCTGTGTGGCTAATGTGGCTAATGCTACCATGAGCTTTGATTGTCTGCTCAGAGATATATGAAAACTGTAAAGTTTAGGGACTTAAGGACGGATTTGAAACCAACAAACAAAGAGTGTGTGTAGGTGAATGTTTTGTTACGTCGCTTGTTGTACTTCAATGCAGCTTAGCTTAGTGTGACCAGATGTCCCTGATTTCTGAGGACAGTCCCCGATTTGGGTGAGCTGTCCCCAGTTAAAGCTGTCCCCGAAAATGTCCCCAATTTTGACACTGGATGGAAGGTGCGTGCAGACGTGCACTTGTCAAGAAAAGAGGTTCTTGAATCCTTAAAAATCTTCAGAAAGACTAACTGTCCATTTGGCTTCGGACATCAGTTATCAACTTGAATCAGCACCGTTAGAGTCTCTCTTTCATTAGCAGGCTCACCATTAAATAGCTGTTAACTAGCTGTAAACTCACACACTGCATGAGTGGTCAAGCGAGAGTGAGAGAGTGGTGCGTGCATATGCTGCCTTTAGACAAAACTGTGCCTTTAGGTTTTAACAGCATAACAAATACACACATGGACGAAATTGTTGGTACCCCTCGTTTAATGAAAGAAAAACCCACAACGGTCACAGAAATAACTTGAATCTCACAAAAGTTGGCACCCATCCAGCTACCACCCAGCCAGGCCCAGCAACAGCCATCCAGCTACCACCAGGCCAGGCCGAGGCTCAGCAGCAGCAGCCATCCAGCTACCACCAGGCCAGGCCCAGGCCCAGCAGCAGCCACCCAGCTACCATCAGGCCAGGCCCAGGCTCAGCAGCAGCCAGCAGCCATCCAGCTACCACCAGGCCTAGACTCAGGAGTAGCCATCCAGCTACCACCAGGCCAGGCCCAGCANATCTCTTTAGTCTTGCTGGTATTTAAGATGAGGTGATTGTTACCACACCATTTCACAAACTGACTGACTAGTTCCCTGTACTCAGCTTCTTGTCCATCACTGATACACCCCACAACTGCAGAGTCATCAGAGTATTTCTGCAGATGACAGGACTCAGAGCTGTACTGGAAGTCTGAGGTGTACAGTGTGAAGAGGAATGGTGAGAGTACAGTTCCTTGTGGTGCTCCAGTGCTGCTGACTACCATCTCTGACACACAACCTTTCAGTCTCACAAACTGTTAAGTAAATATAAATCCAAGTGGTTGTGGAAGGATCCACCTGGAAATTATGGAGCTTCTCACATAGTAAAGCAGGCTGAATAGTATTGAAGGCACTTGAGAAATCAAAGAATATGACCCTCAAAGTGCTGCCTGACTGGTCCAGATGAGAGTGGGCTCTCTGAAGCAGGTAGATGATGGCTTCTTCAACCCCAAGCCCATTACGATATGCGAACTGTAGTGGGTCCTGAAAGGTGTTGACTTGCTTGTTGAGGTGAGCCAGTAAGAGTCTCTCCAGGACTTTAATGATGTGAGATGTCAAGGCAACTGGTCTGTAGTCATTTGGTTCAGCTGGTTGTGGTTTTTTAGGCACTGGAACAAGACAGGATGTTTTCCACAGTACTGGAACTCTGTTCTGTCTCAGGCTGGTGTTAAAAAGGTGCTGGAGTACCGAACATAGTTGTTCTGAGCAGGTCTTGAGAACTCTGGGACTGATACCATGTGGACCTGCAGCCGTGTTCCGGTTCAGTTTCTCCAGCTGTTTCTTGACCTGGTCGCAGGAGACAGTCAGGTTGGAGGTGGAGGCAGAGGAGGTCTCAGGATGTCCTGGTGTGGAGGGAGATGAGGCTGTGTTCAGGTCCATGACTGAGCTGCAGGGTGACAGAGTGGAGGTGGGACAGGAAAGCTGTGGGCTCATGGAGGGTGTGTGGTGTGTTGGGTTGGAGGCAGGGGGGGAACTGAACCTATTGAAGAACATGTTCAGGTCGTTAGCTCTGTCCAGACCTCCATCAGTCTGATCCCCTTTTCATTTGAAGCCAGTGATAGTCTTCATTCCATTCCACACATCCCTCACGTTGTTCTGCTGGAGCTGGCTCTCCAACTTTTTCCTGTAGTCCTCCTTACACTTCTTAGTCTGTTTTTTCAGTTGTTTTTGTGTTATCTTCAATAACTCCCTGTCTCCATCCCTGAAAGCTTTCTTTTTCATTTTCAGCAGCTTTTTCAAGTCACTGGTGATCCAGGGTTTGTTATTGGGGAAGCACCTCACTGTTCTTGTTGGAACGATGCTGTCCACACAGANGGCTCAGCAGCAGCCAACAGCATCCAGCTACCACCAGGCCAGGCCCAGCAGCAGCCACCCATCTACCACCAGGCCAGGCCCAGGCTCAGCAGCAGTCATCCAGCTACCACCAGGTCCAAGCTCAGCAGCAGCCATCCAGCTACCGCGGCTTGGCTATGCTCCACTGTGGTTATCACCAGCCTGTTTTCAGCGGTGGCCTCTGTGCTATTAGCAGCCCGCTGGACTGTGTTGCTCCCACACAGCCATGGCTCCACTCAGCTCTCCATCCTGTGATCCTGCTCCTGCCTGGCTGCCAAAATCCTCAGACTCAAAGGACGGATCTCCACACTCTACCAAATCCAGGAAGCCGAACGTCTCATGGAAACAATCACCTTTAATCCACCTCACATCGAGACCTCCATCTCCCGTGTGTGTGTCCCCTCTCCTTTGGCATCGTCATCGGAGCCCACACATCACCCAGCAGCTTCTGACACTCCTCAGCCCTCCAACCATAATGATTCCTGGACACGGCTTGGGGCTAAGCCCAAGTCACTGATCAACTCCACTTTATCTCAACCTGGACACCCTTCTCTGCCCACCAATGCCAGCGGGAGGGGTGCACGCTGCTCCCACAACCCTCCTCACCTTGGCATCACATAAATATGACACCCTAGCCCTGAGTGACTTCCCCCTCTCTCTGCTGTTTCCCGGAGCCCTCCGCCGTCATCTCAGATTCTTCCGTCAACCATCCCTGTGCACTCCACCCATCCTAAGACCCGCCATTCCACACTGCAGTTTACACCCGCACCGCAGGCTGCTGCCTCTCACACATCCATTCCGTTACCTGTGGCGGCTCCCCCCTTACCCCCCCTCCGTCCCTCCGCCCCTCCATCCCCACCTAGGAGTCGTCACTCATCTCCCTGACTGCTATTTCCCCCAGCTACTCTCATACAACTCGATTGTCAGATGTGTGCACTTCTTTAACGCAGTCACCCGCTGTTTCCCACCGTTCCTGACATCACCTCCTGCTCTACTGCAGTCCGTTCCGTCCTCTGTCCACGCAGTCAGAATATCAGAAATAAAAAAGAATAAACGACACTTCGGACGGACTTCAAAAAGCTTTTTAATGTTTTAAGCAGCTGCGGTTTGCGTGTTTTTCTACACTTGGATGTGGATCACAGCATTTTAGCAGAATCCTCAGTCTCCACACCTGGCTCCAGTCAACCTGTGCTTCTCACCAAATAGCCTTCATTGACAATTTTAACCTCTTCTGGAACCGGCACACTTTCTACAGACCAGACGGCATCCATCACTCCATACTGGGCACCCGCATATTTCCAGCTAATATGCAACATGTCGTTCAGTCAGTGACACCTGCATAACTGTTTACTTTCCCTTCACACGCCCCTCCATCTTCTTCTGCTCCACTACTCCCAAACACTGTTGCCCCATCACCCCCCAGCTACGTTATCGGCTCACCCCATTCCAGTCATCATTATAGAGAGGTTTTTCATCCGGTCACACCCCAAATTCCGTCATAAAAACAGCCACTCCTTGAATCTGGCAAATATTATAAATATTAATATAATATAAAAATAAAGTTATTGGAGACAGGGAGTTATTGAAGATAACACAAAAACAACTGAAAAAACAGACTAAGAAGTGTAAGGAGGACTACAGGAAAAAGTTGGAGAGCCAGGTCCAGCAGAACAACGTGAGGGATGTGTGGAATGGAATGAAGACTATCACTGGCTTCAAATGAAAAGGGGATCAGACTGATGGAGGTCTGGACAGAGCTAACGAACTGAACATGTTCTTCAATAGGTTCAGTTCCCCCCCTGCCTCCAACCCAACACACCACACACCCTCCATGAGCCCATAGCTTTCCTGTCCCACCTCCACTGTGTCACCCTGCAGCTCAGTCATGGACCTGAACACAGCCTCATCTCCCT
Source organism: Stegastes partitus (assembly GCF_000690725.1). Lineage (NCBI taxonomy): Eukaryota > Metazoa > Chordata > Actinopteri > Pomacentridae > Stegastes > Stegastes partitus. The sequence continues at coordinate 169,785 of NW_007578879.1, read as the reverse complement.
CCACACCAGGACATCCTGAGACCTCCTCTGCCTCCACCTCCAGCCTGACTGTCTCCTGCGACCAGGTCAAGAAGCAGCTGGAGAAACTGAACCAGAACAAGGCTGCAGGTCCACATGGTATCAGTCCCAGAGTTCTCAAGACCTGCTCAGAACAACTATGTTCGGTTCTCCAGCACCTTTTTAACACCAGCCTGAGACAGAACAGAGTTCCAGTACTGTGGAAAACATCCTGTCTTGTTCCAGTGCCTAAAAAAACCACAACCAGCTGAACCAAATGACTACAGACCAGTTACCTTGACATCTCACATCATGAAAGTCCTGGAGAGACTCTTACTGGCTCACCTCAACAAGCAAGTCAACACCTTTCAGGACCCACTACAGTTCGCATATCGTAATGGGCTTGGGGTTGAAGAAGCCATCATCTACCTGCTTCAGAGAGCCCACTCTCATCTGGACCAGTCAGGCAGCACTTTGAGGGTCATATTCTTTGATTTCTCAAGTGCCTTCAATACTATTCAGCCTGCTTTACTATGTGAGAAGCTCCATAACTTCCAGGTGGATCCCTCCACAACCACTTGGATTGACGACTACCTAACAAACAGACCACAGTTTGTAAGATTGAAAGGTTGTGTGTCAGAGATGGTAGTCAGCAACACTGGAGCACCACAAGGAACTGTACTCTCACCATTCCTCTTCACACTGTACGCCTCAGACTTCCAGTACAACTCTGAGTAGAAAATACATACATCAGAAATACTCTGATGACTCTGCAGTTGTGGGGTGTATCAGTGATGGACAAGAAACTGAGTACAGGGAACTGGTCAGTCAGTTTGTGATATGGTGTGGTAACAATCACCTCATCTTAAATACCAGCAAGACTAAAGAGATGATTGTTGGCTTCAGGAGGAGCAAGAACAAGCAGCATAGTCCTGTCTACATCCTGGGAGAGGAGGTGGAGGTGGTGGAGAATTACAGATATCTTGGAGTTCAGCTGGACAACAGACTAGACTGGAAATGCAACACTGACTACATCTACAAGAAAGGTCAGAGCAGACTCTACTTCTTAAGGAA